>NC_041392.1:700664748-700667309 GCF_002162155.2 Triticum dicoccoides | reverse complement strand
CCGCCGCCGCCGCGCGCTGCTGCCGCTGCCGTCGCCGGACCCCGCCGGAGTTCGGCGCCATCGCCGCCGTTTCCGACCCGCCGCCGGTTTTTGCCGGAAAACCGCCGAACCGGTAAAAACCGATCCGGTTCTTTAGTTTTTTTGGTTTTGTTTTAGATCGGTTTGATTTTTTTGGTTATATTTAATAGCGAACGTTCACCTGATTCGTTTTATTAGCGAACAAATTCGTTTGTTAGTCTCTGTTAGCGAACGTTCGTCCGATAGATTTTTCTTTTTCTGTTTATTTTCGGCCAGGGACCTATCCGTGAATAGTTTTCTTACAGATTAGTCCCCAATCTTCAAACCCTCATTACTTTTTGCTGGTTTATCCAAATCTAGTGAAACCAACGCCAAAATCTTCGTCTTGTTCCCCCTCTGTCCATATAAAAAACTTGAACATGATTTTGAAAACTTAAAATTTGGTTTTAAGTAGATTTGTATTTGAACTTCTTTTGATCGTAGTTTGAGTTTCGTAGCTCCGATTCGATTTTGCAAATTGAAGCTCTTCACTTGAATTTTTTGTTTAGATATTTTCTCTTGGTTTTACCTTTGCATCTTATGCTTGAGTGCTTATGTATGCTATTGTTTGTTCACGATAGAGTTTCCAGAGTGCGAGGCTTGCTACTACGAATCACTAGTGGTTTTACGATCATAAGATCATTCATGCTAGAAACTTCCGTGTGCAGCCACAAGCCATTATGGGCTCTGGCATAGTTGAGTAAGTTGTGGGAATCCTTTCCACAATAGGCTAGCAGATGTAGGGGATTCTAGGTGTACCGGCCTATCTGTCGGTTAAGGGGACACTAGTGCGCGTCAGTCCTAAACAAACGGTTTTTAACCCCTTTCCGCGATGACACTTGGAACGTCGCCAGGTGAGTGTGGGCGATAGGGGGGGGGGTCCTTCCCACACGACCCAGAAACCGTCGGGGATAGGGAGCCTTGATGCATACAGTTGTTCCTATATAACCGTTTCCGATATCTCGAATATCCCAAACGCTTCATCCTTGCTACTCGTTTGTGCTTGCATTGCCATCATAGTCAGAGTTTTTTGGTTCTGCCTAAAACCAGGTAGATTCCAGGCACGAGAGTATTCCAGGCAGATTGTTGGCACGGGAGTTTTACGATGCCTGGAACATCACAAACAGTTCATGATTATAAACCGTGTACGATGGGTAGACAATCACACACATTTAGTTTTCCCACACCGTATGTGATAGTGTCTGACATCACACACGCTTTGCAAACGGCAACTATGTGCATGCTTGCACACGTTTCCTCTCTGTGAACCGTCTCAGATTATGGTGTATATCGCAAATGTTTGTGTTTTAGCAACCGTGTGTGCCGCAATGACCTGCACAACGTAATTTCGCCCTAATTTAATTGCTGCTATTTAAAATTGTTACCTAATTTAAACTTGAAAGTAGGCTATAGCTTTATTCATGTCCATCAGGTTCGAACAACCAATGCATTATTCGATTCATAGGTACATATGTTTAAGAATTACATAAGCACCAAATAAAGAATGATGTACCAGGGTTCTATACTTGTATTATTACAGATGATAAAGAAAGAGGCGACATGCATTCCAGTTGCTGAACAAGGTGAAGCGGAATGGCCCTATTGTGCTCTCCTGGATGCAGAAGGCACGCAAGACTCTAGTCCAACCCCTTGTGATGGCCGACCGCCAATCATGTAGTTTGAGAGGTAATCTTGAGGAAACTGCTTCAGGATCCACTGCAAAAGAAAACAAATTCAGATATTGTCATCTAACACAACTCATTACGGGCAGTAGAAAGAAGGCTACAGGGTTCTTACTTACCATCCTGCAGTTCACTGTTGTCTTGCATAAAGTGTAAACAAATAGTTCGATTGACATCTTTTGACCCATTTTAATAACAATCTTTATCAGTTTCCTCACTTGATGCTGGTTCATGAATATCTCATTGCCCCATACGCAGAAAGGGTCGAAGTGTGGATCTTTGGCAATGATCACTACAAAAAAAGACACACCCGTGACATTTTGGGCCGAACGAAAATCTTTTCAGTCATACTTATGACACTTCTATGACGATAATTGTGACAAAACCCGGTATCATCATAGATGCGGTGGGGTCCTACTTCTATGCCAAAAAATCATGACAGAAAATGGGCTTTTCGTCCTGGGTGGGCCGGAGACGCAGCTGCATGACATTCTTTGGGCCGTCCATGACGGGAAAAACCGTGGTAGAAGAGAGGGCGCGGAAAATATCGGGGAGTCCCCGGTTACGGTGGGTGGTCGGGGGCCGAGCGATGTGCATTTCTCTCGTACGTACGCGCGTGTGTGCGAGGCGTTGGGCTCTAACTGAACCCGAGCGAGGCGTTGGGCTCTAACTGAACCCGAGCGATTGCACTGCCGGCTACGCGTTACTGAAACCGAGCGATTGATCGATGGCTTATAACTGAACCCGATTAAGTGATTCCTTCGCTACTACTGCTAACTGAAGCTGATCGATGCTGCCTCTGGATGAACAATGAGCATTGCG
>NC_041392.1:700633923-700664598 GCF_002162155.2 Triticum dicoccoides | reverse complement strand
CAGGACCCCGATCATTCGAGCCGGTTGGTGCTGGATGAACAGGACCCCGTGGAGGGCAGGACGAACAGGACCACCATGTGGAGGGCAGGATGAACAGTAGACGGTGGAGGGTTGGATGAACAGTAGCCCGTGGAGGAGTGGTTGAACAGGAGCCCGTGGAGAGGGCTGGTTTAATAGTAGCTGGTGGAGTAGCACGCGGTGGGGGCTGGATGAACAGGAGCCCGTGGATGAACAGTCGTAGGTGGAGGCTGGAGGAGGTCGACGGTGGATGCACAATAGCCCGTGGAGGCTGGAGGGGGTCGACGGTGGAGATGAACAGTATCTCTTGGAGTCCCGTTTTGCGGTACGCCATACCCCTCCCGATGAACATGACCCCCGTGTCGACCGTAGCACTCCAACACAAGTCCGTTTCCTCCGTTTTGCGGTACGCCACACCCCTCCCGATCAACATGACCCCCGTTTCGACCGTAGGAGGCCCATTTCCTCCGTTTTGCAGTACGCCAGACCCCTCCAGATGAACATGATCCCATTTTGAACGTGGCCTGTTGAACACAAGGCCGTTTCCTCCGTTCTGCGGTATGCCAGGCCTCGTTTCCATCAGTTGTTCCATCCAAGCCCTCCCGATGAACACGACGACGCATTCCATTCCGACCCAGCCGGTTGGCTCCCCATGAACATGACGGTGACGCTGTTTCTCCGTTCTGACCCAGCCATGTACACGAGCCCTGGCCGTACGTATGCTCGAGTAGGTGTTCGAGACCCTGCCCGTATGTACGTACGTGGCCGCATTTTCTTTCTTGCACACTGGCCGCTGTACGTACATGTACGTGCTACGTGCGCGCCTCTATTACGACACGTGCGCGCCTCTACATCGACCAGTATGTACATACACGTTCGCGACAAGAATGACAATGCTACATATGCTTCAACCAGGTGGGTCCCGACTATCAGGCACTTCCTTGCCTGCGAAGATGTAGCTGGTGGGTCCCAGAAGTCAGGGGGGCGAGTCTTTTTTTTGCCCGGACGCACTTCCTTCCATGCAAAGATGTAGCTGGTGGGTCCCAACAGTCAGGGGGAAACGTTTTTTTGCGAAATATGGTGGCCCGTCTGGTGGGTCCCCGCTGTCAGGTGGAGGAATAATTATTTTGCACGTAATAAGGAGGCACTTCCTTGCTGCGGCCGTGGACCCAGCTGTTAGCCTCTCCACGTACAGTCCACATCCGATGGAAGCCGTTCCTTGACCATGTTGACCACGCCGCGCAGAGAGCACCAGGGCGGTGGACGACGGTGAGGCCTAGGAAGGGGACGACGCGGAGCCGGGGAAGACGCGGCAGTGGATGCCCACGTGTAGAGGAGTACGAGGGTTCACTGGTTCGTTGCGGTGTGAGGCTGCCGTCTCCGCAGAATAACATGGGGTGTGGGTGAGTAGAGGGATGGCCTGGCTAGTGGTGGGAATAGTAGGGGGCGGTGAGGCCTCCGCGGCAGCATAGCCGGCCACGGGAGGCAGGAGCATGCCGCACGATCGACGCTGCTTTGGGCGACTGGAGCAACAAGACCAGAGGTTGAAGAAGCACTACGGCCGTTGGATGGACATCGTATGGTCACTGGAGCTAGAATCGTTCATATTGACTAAGTTGACAAAGCACTCCGTCCCCGTCAACTTAGTAGGCCCACAAGTCAGCCTCCCACCAAGGTGGGTCCCAACTAGCAGGGGGAGTATTCATTTTTTTGTGCGTAATAAGGAGGCACTTCCTTGCGTGCGAAGATATAGTTGGTGGGTCTGACCTGTCAGCGGTGGGAACGTTTTTTTCACGAAATACAGAGGTCCTTCCGGTAGGTCCCAGCTGTCAGGTGGAGGAATCATTATTTTGCGCGTAATAAGGAGGCATTTCCTTGCATGCGGCCGTGGACCCAGCTGTCAGCCTCTCCACGCACAGTCTACTTCTGATGGTGTCGCTCGTTGACCACGTTGACCACTCCGCGCCGAGCGCATCCAAGGTGGTGGACGACGGCGAGGCCCCGAACAGCAACGAGCCAGAGATGGGAAGACACGGGAGTAGAGTCGCAGACGGAGAGGTGTACGAAGGTTAACTAGTTCTGGTGCGGTGTGGTTTGGCAGTCGGTGGAGAATAACATAAGGTGTGGAGGGGTGGAGGGATGGCCTGGCCAACGGAAGCGCTTCACAGCGAAGCGTGCTAAGCAGAGCTGCTAGCAGCAGGAGGCAGGAGCAGGTGGTCCCAGCGGCGCTGGAGGAGGAAGAAGAGAGATTGAAGATGGATGCCAGTCATTGGATGTAAATCCAATGGCTAACGATGTCAGAATCATTTGTTGACTAAGTTGACAACGACTTGCATTGGCCTCGGCCTATTGGCCCACATTCCAGCCTCCAAAAATATGGCACATATTCAACCCATTTTTTCCAGAATTTATAGTCTATTTTTGCGGGATAGAATTTACAGTCCATTTGATCTTTTTTTGAATTACATTCCATTAGCTAGGCTGGGTGAACAAATAATGTAGCCTCCATGCGGCCCATTTATGTTTTTCCTAAAAAATTACAGGCCATTTGCACTTTCTCAAACTACATGATTTTGCTAGGCTGATTCTAATTATAATGTTGGGTTGGGCGCAACAATGTTATCAAAAAATAACAGAAGCTCAGCATTTTGTTATATATATATATTTAAATAATAAGTGATTTATTATTACATTGGTCCTTAAATCTTATCAAGCTTTTGTATACAATCACCAGGATTTTCGTTGCCAAAAAAATTCCAGGATTTTATTGTTAAGAAATTATCTATACTACTATATAGTGTATCGGTTTCGAACTAGACCTAGAGCATCACTGTCAGGACCCCAATTCCAAGTCACATCGATCTAGCCGGTAACACCTCATATCACATTGCAGCCTCACGCACGGTATCCCACGGGTATTGCCTTACCATGGCCCGGGACCGTTTGCGCCTTTTGGCTCACGTATATGATAGTGTCGCTAGCATCCATATGACAGAGAACCCGGGCCGACATGGCTAGTCGTGAACCCAAAGCGGCACAGACCTATGGAGACAGGCATACATGAATCACATCGAATATGTCGGTCATCAGCGAGTGAATCCGGGCTGTAGCATTGGGCTAACAGGACTCCGGGGAACCCGGGCTGTAGCAGGCTAGGCAGGACTCCGGATGTCACCGCGTGACATTTCCCCGAAGGGACAGACATAGGAACGAAGTGAAACACATGCTGGCCAGTCAAGTGTCCAGAGCAGTAGTGCTGGGCTAGCAGGACTCTGGTGAACCGGGCTGTAGTGGACTACTATCGCTCAGGAAGCACTAGACTACATTTCCCCATATGAGAGGCTGCCAAGGATAAACAACTAGATTGTCGGATCCCGCTCATACCGAGCATTTCAATCATACACACAATATGCCCGATATGAGTGCATACAACATGGCATCACAACAAAACTCTACAACTCAAGTACTTTATTTAAAAGCTCCAGAGAGCCATACATAACATGTTCATACAGGTAGGGGTCACACGACCCGACATTCAAGTCATACAATCATACAAGCACATGCGGAAGCAACTAGTCTGAGTACAGACACTATAAAGAAAGAAGGCTTCTCGAAGCCTGTCTATCTACATAGGGCCCTCCATGGCCAGGATCACCACCTGGGTGGCTAGTCACTCGTCGACATCAAGGTCTACGTAGAACCCATCGGAGGGGGCGGTGTTGTCGTCTGAAAACAGTAATTAAGCAAATATGAGTACAAAGGTACTCAACAAGTCTTACAACAGAACCTACTATACATGCTCATTCTCAAGAAGGTGGTGGAGTTATTGCAGCAAGCCAGCTTTGAATCTTGGCTAAGCTATCCTACGAGACTCCACTAGTAAAATAGTTTTCGCACACCAGTCCACTAATCACCAACACAAATACTCCACCGGGGATCCTCCCTCGTCATCCTACGAGAGGGCCATCCTCGGTACTCACACTTATCTTGAGTCTTTTAGTAGTATCCATTAACTTGTCTATGAACTGTATAGGCAACCAAGTAGTCCTTTACCGTGGACACGGCTATTTGAATAGTTTTATACCCTGCAGGCGTGTACTTCATCACACATGTTTCCACCACTTAGTGTCTGCACACGACCTGTGCTCGGCAGACTTCAAGCAAAAACCGACGTGGGTGTAGACCACGACCTGACTAACTGCACAAGTCTCTAGTCCAGGTCTATAGCATATTCAGGTTCCATCCGCAAGGAAATCCGGCCGGGGTGTCCTCAACGGCCCCAAACGATGTGTATAGGGTCCTGAGATGCCAAACGGGCGCCCGGCATACCCGGCCACAGTGTATCTACCGCATCATAGCCCACCCCTAGGGTCAGCGCTACGCACGGCCCCCAACACATAACCTACAAACACCAGAAACTAGTTGCAACTCCTGGACAGAGGGCGAGAGGGGTCAGTAAGTCGAGCGGGGTCATATTTCAGGGCCCAATGTGTGGTAGTAGCTGAATCTTAAATCACGCATACAGATCTCAGTTCCTACGGACGGCCTCAATGAAACAACCCACCATGTACTCCTACATGGCCTCTCATCAATACCTTTACCAAAACATGTTCAACACATCCCTCACATTACCGACATAATCATTTCACTCTAGCCCATCACCCAGATGAACCAGACCTGACACAACTCTAAGCATAGCAGGCATAGCAAGGTAGGAATCACACACATGGCTCAATCAACTCCTACACATGCTAGTGGGTTTCATCTAGTTACTGTGGCAATGCATGACAGGTCATGCAGAGGATAAGGGTTCAACTACCGTAGCACACATCGGTTTGAATCGCGTTGCCTTAATGCAGTAAACAAGAGCAGAAGCGAGAACATGGGATTGTATCGGAATGATCAATGGGTTGCTTGCCTGATGTAGTGGTAGTAGGGTACTGCCCTTCAGACGGATACTCGGGGTTATCCTCGGAGGCATAACCTACCACGAAAGACACACCGAACATAATCAACACATGACAATATGCAACAATATGATGCATGCTATGACATGGCAAAATGAATGTGTCTTGGCCTAATGCAAGCTAAAACAGAAAGGAATGAACCCATTTGAATCAAAGATTCAAATGATAGTTCATTTAACTTAGCCTTATTAGTGCATTATCTTATTTTGCTTAAACAGCATGGTTATCTTGTTTTGTCATGCATGAAACCATTACAGATGGATAGATTGAATTTTTCTGATCATTTTTCATATATAAAACTTTGCATTTGGAGTTATGGTTGATTTTCTATGATTTTTAGAAGTTTTGGCTATTTTCTGGAATTTCCTATTAAATATAAATCCAGTAATTGAATTAATGCGTCAGCATGACATAAGTGTGACGTCAGCGGGTCAACTGGGTCGGCCAGGTCAAACCCGACTGGTGGGCCCTGTCTGTCAGTGACTCAGCTAACTAACATGATTAAATTAACACTAACTAACTGTCAGTGGTGCCTGGGCCCACATGTCAGCGAATAAACTAATTAAAATTAGTTAGTATTAATCCTAAACTAATTAATAGGCCGGCCCCACCTATCATAGACTCAGGGAAAATCAACCTGGGCCCACACGGGGTCAAACAGGGTCAAACTCGCCGGCGTTTAGCCGCCGGCGAGGCCAGACGCGGTGGAGCAGCGCGGGTTTTGCACTCCGGCGACCAAAAGGACGGCGGAGACCATCTATGTGATGCGAGGAGTGAGCCGCGTCGAGTGGTGGCAGTGGGCGGAGCTGGGGTGGCCGGAAACGACGCCGGCGACGAGTTTGGCGGCGGCCAGAGCTCGGGTGAGGTTGAACTAGTCGCTAGGGGGCACGAAGAGGCGCGTGGTTTAGTGCGTTGAGCTCCTAGGGGTGCGGTAGGGCTAGTGGACAGGGTGGCGCGGCCATTGGGTGGCCGGAGCCTCGTCGGCGACGAGCTCCGCGGCGGCGCGTGCGGGTGAGCTACGTGCAGTCGCTACGGGGCTCGAGAGAGGGAACGGAGAGGGTGGGGAGGTGGCTGAGCTCACGGGGGTCACGTCGAGGCAGTCGGCGAGGTCAGGGACGAGCTGATGCGGCAGGGACGACGAAGGGGATCTCCGGTGGCCGGAGTTGAAGGCGAGCTCGGTGCAGCGTCTCCGGGGTGAGTGAGCACTCGGGGATGGGTCGGGGCGAAGCAGTGGACGACGGCGGAGCTCGTGGACACGATGGCACGACACGAGGACGACGGAGGGCGCGACTACGACAATGGCGCGGTGGCAGGGGCGTCGGCCATGGTGGGGAACGGCGAGGGAGAGAGGCAGGGGGGAATGGCGTGTCCAGGGGCTTCGGTGCGCGACGTGAAGGCGTCCAGGCATCCAGGGGCGCGGGCGGCAAGCAGGTGGCGCCGTCGCGAGCTCATGCACGCCGGCGTCACCTCCCTGCCTGCCTGGCGGGGAAGAAGCAGCTGGCTGGCGCGGGCCAGCACAGTGCTGGGCCGCCAGGTGGGCTGGCTGGTGGGCTAGGTGGGCTGCGCCAGGTAATTTCCTCTCTCTCTCTCTCTCTCTCTTTTTCTGTTTTTTATTTATTCTATTATTTCTGTATCTTTAGGGCTTTATTAAAAATGCCATGGCATTTCCAAAAATCATAAAACTAATCATGGCTACTGCTTAGAATATATCCAACAACAAACATTTTAGTTTATGATTATTTGAGCATTTAAAATATTTTATAACATTTAAATGCCCAAATGCAAATACTATAAGAATTAATCCAATGACCTTAAGATGTCCTAGAAAAATGTGCACCATTTTTGTCAAAGATTTTAACCCAAAACAAAAAGGGTGGCTTTTTAGAAGGGCATTTCAGGTTCATTGAAAAAGTTTTTAGTAAACCCTAGTTGTTCTAGGGGGGGTGCTGGGGGTTCTGTCATCCCCATTTCAGTTTTCTGGGAATTTAAACATGATGCACATGTTCAACCAATCCTAACGCATGACTAACACAGGGATGTGACAACTCACCCCCACTCAAAAGAATCTCATCCCGAGATTTAGGATCCTCCGGAAGAAGGTGGGGTACTCGAGTCAAATACGATCCTCCCTTTCCCAAGTGGCTTGTTTCTCGGAATGGTGTGACCATTGAACCTTGAGAAACTTGATATTATGGCGTCGAGTGGTACACTCGGCTTGATCAAGGATACGGACGGGATATTCCCGATATGAGAGGTTATCTTGTAGATCAAGCGTTTCGTGGTCCACTCCACGGATAGGAGCCGCGAAGCAACGCCTGAGTTGAGAAATGTGGAAGACATCATGAACTCTGGAAAGATGCGAAGGTAGTTCCAATTGGTAGGCAACTTCTCCTCATTTGGCAAGAATGCGAAAGGGTCCGATGTAACGAGGAGCCAATTTGCCTTTGATACCGAAACGATGGGTTCCCTTTAACGGAGTAACCCAAAGGTAAGCCTTCTCGCCGACTTCATAAGTCATGAGCTTATGTTTACGATCATATTGGCTCTTTTGACGAGATTGGGCTGTTTTCAATTTCTCACGAATAACGCGAACCTGCTCCTCTGCTTCCTGAATCATATCCGGGCCAAAGAGTTGTCTTTCCCCGGTTTCTGACCAGTTAAGAGGCGTTCGACATTTTTGTCCATAGAGAACTTCGAAAGGAGCTTTGCCCAAGCTAGCTTGATAACTATTGTTATAAGCAAACTCCGTGAATGGAAGGCATTTCTCCCAACCCATTCTGAATGAGATGACAGAAGCTCGGAGCATATCTTCCACAATTTGATTGACTCGCTCTACTTGACCACTTGATTGAGGATGGAAGGCGGTGCTAAAAGAGAGACGAGTTCCCATAGCATTTTGGAAATTTTCCCAAAATCGAGAGGTGAAGAGACTCCCATGGTCTGAGTTAATTTCCAATGGAACACCATGAATAGACACTATCCGGGAGATGTATAAGTCAGCTAGCTGGCTAGCGGTGATACTCTAGGTAGAAAGTGGGCTACTTTGGAAAGACGGTCGATCAAGACAAAGATGGCATTATTCCCTCTCTTGGTCCTGGGAAACCCAGTAATGAAATCCATACTGATTTTATCCCATTCCCACTCAGGAATAGCCAAAGGTTGAAGGGTGCCAGCAGGCCGTTGATGCTCTGCTTTAACACGACGACAGACATCGCAGCTAGCAATGTATTGAGCAATTTCTCTCTTCATCCTAGTCCACCAAAACCTCTGGCGTAGGTCTTGATACATCTTGGTACTACCGGGATGAATGGTGAGAGTGGAGTCATGAGCTTCCTTAAGAATCAACTAGCATAGATGTTGTTTCTTGGGAACCACCAAGCGGTTCTCGAAGAAGACAACACCTCGCTCATCCATGGAAAAACATTTAGCAACTCCGCTAGCAATGTTCTCCTTAATCCGGAATATGCCCTTATCATGCTTCTGGGCAGCTATGATTTTATCCGTAAGGGTAGGTTTCGCCACCAGGGTGGATAGGAGTCCTCGAGGAACAATGTGAAGATTAATACGAAATTCCTCATGGAGAAGTGGTTGACTTTGTTGTAACATCAGATTGTTACAATAGGACTTACGACTTAGTGCATCAGCCATGACATTGGCTTTGCCCGAGGTGTAAGTTATTCCTAAGTCGTAATCCGAGATCAACTCGACCCAACGTCTTTGCCTGAGATTCAAATCCGGTTGGGTGAAGATATATTTCAAACTTTGGTGATCGGTGAAGATCTCGCAACGATTACCGAGAAGGTAATGTCGCCACGTTTTGAGTGCATGGACTACAGCTGCAAGCTCTAGATCATGTGTGGGATAGTTTTCCTCATGTGGGTGTAATTGCCGTGAAGCATAGGCAATTACCTGACGATCTTGCATGAGTATGCAACCTAGTCCTTGTCACGAGGCGTCGCAATAGATAATAAAGTCCTTGGAGAAATCTGGTGGTACCAGTACGGGAGCAGATGTCAGGCGTCTTTTCAGTTCCTGAAAGCTGAACTCGCACTATGGAGTCCACTCGAACTTTTTATCTTTCTTGAGGAGTTCAGTTAGAGGTTTAGCAACCTTGGAGAAATTCTCGACGAAGCGGCGGCAATAGCTCACTAGGCCAAGGAAGCTCCGAACTTGCTTGACCGTCTCAGGTGGAGTCCAATCAAGGACGGCTTGAACTCGCTCGGGGTTGACAGCAATACCCTTACCAGAGATTACATGGCCTAGATAGGTCACTTCTGGCAACCAAAATTCACACTTGGAGAATTTGGCATAAAGGCGATGCTCTCGAAGTTTCGTCAATACCAGCCTTAGATGTTCGGCATGTTCCTCTTCATTCTTGGAGTAGATGAGTATGTCATCGAGGTATACTACGACTAATTTATCCAAATACTCCATGAAGACTGAGTTCATTAACCGAGAGAAGGTGGCTGGGGCATTGGTTAGACCGAAGGACATAATGGTGTACTCATATTGGCCATAGCGAGTAACAAAGGCCGTTTTGGGAATGTCCCCGATTTTGATTTTGATTTGATGGTAGCCCAATCTCAAATACATCTTGGAAAAGACTGAGGATCCAGCGAGCTGATCATACAGATCGTTGATCCTGGGAAGTGGATACTTGTTCTTGATGGTGACCAAGTTGACAGGTCAGTAATCTACAACCATCCGATCCGTTCCATCCTTCTTCTTGACAAAGAGGACGGGGCAAGCCCAAGGAGAGGAACTAGGATGGATGAAACCCTTTTTCAAGGACTCATCGAGTTGGTTCTTAAGCTCGGCTAGTTCTAAGGTGCCATCTTATAGGGTCTTCTAGAAATTGGAACGGTTCCTGGAACAAGGTCTATCACAAACTCGACATCCCTGTCAGGTGGAACACCTGGCAGTTCTTCTGGAAAGACATCCGGAAAGTCTCGGACTACCGGAACATCTTCAAGGTCTGGAAGGGGGTTGGCATTTAGAGAGTAAAGCTGGCGCTTGGCCACTCGAGTTAAGACATTGACTGTCTTGCCCGATGGGTGAGTAAGTTGAACGGTTATAGTGGCACAATCAATCTTAGCATAATGAGCTGACATCCAATCCATACCCAAGATGATGTTTATGTCCGAGGACTTGAGAGCTATTAAGGATGCAAGGAAGACAAGTCTATCGACAAGAATTTCGTTCCCATGGCTTACTCTAGAAGTTTGCCATCTAGAGCCAGGGGTTTGAATTTCCATGGTAGCGGGCATGTCACAGAATGTCGTGTTATGCAATCGAGCATAGTTCTCGGATATGAATGAATGAGATGCTCCAGTATCAAAAAGAACAGATGTCGGATGGCAATTAACAAGGAGCGTACCAAGGAGGACTTTAGGATCCTCATGAGCCTCTTCGGCTGAAACATAGTTGACATGGCCACGTGTAGTGGTGACCGGCTTGGCGTAGATTGTCTTTCCCGCTGGCTTACCACGACCAACGGACTTTCCAGACTGATTGGGGTTGTTATTCTGAGGACACTCTCGACTATAGTGACCCGGCTCTCCACACTTGAAACATGTCACAACATTGGGGCGTGGAGCAGCATTAGCAGCAGGGCCACCATAGGGCTTGGACGGTGCAAACTGCTGGTTGGGACGAGGCGACTCAAAGGATGGCCTCGGAATGAACCTGGGTGGCAGTGACGTGCTTGGAATCCACACCCGGCGCTTCTGAGATCCAGAGCCGGATGAAGAGCCAAAATCACGAGAGTGCTTGCGTGAAGCGTCATAATCAGACTGGCCCGTCTCAACACTGATGGCTTTATTGACCAACTTCTGAAAGGAGGTGCACTCGTGCAGATGAAGATCACGGCGAAGCTCAGGGCTAAGTCCCTTGCGGAACCTTGCCTGCTTCTTAGCGTCGGTGGATACCTCTTCAGGAGCATATCGTGCCAGATTCCCAAATTCACGACTATATGCATCCACAGTCAATCTTCCTTCGGTGAAATTGCAGAACTCTTCTCTGTTGCGATCTATGAGACCTTCTGGAATGTGATGCTCACGGAAAGCCTCACTGAATGCAGCCCAAGTAGTGATTTGGCCGACCGGGCGCATAGCTTCAAAATTTTCCCACCAAAGGCTAGCAGGGCCTTCGAGGTGATAGGCAGCATAAGTAACCTTATCAGCTTCGGCTATGTTGGCAGAACGTAGCTTGTGGGTGATGCTATGGAGCCAGTCATCCGCGTCGAGGGGCTCGACGGAATGGTTAAACTTTGGTGGGTACAGCTTGATAAAGTCATTGATTGACACCAAGTCATTTCGCTGATGGCGTGTAGTGTTCTTCTCAATCTGCTCCAGCAAGCGGTTAGTCTCACGCTTGTTTCTTTCTGCCTCTAGCATCACTTCGGCCAGAGAAGGCGGGTGAGGCAGATTTTCACCCCTAACTGCACTGGCTTCCCCCTGCTCCGGGGCAGCAGGGTTGCTGCGGGTGTTGACCATCCTAGGGGAAAACAAGACAACGGTTTAGATAAGGATGGCACAAACTTAGCAAGGAAGTGCAGAATGTAATGGATAACACGGAATGCAGAGATGTTCATCCTTATGTCATGGTAATATAGAACTGCCATATATATACCAACAGTCTTACATACCATACATAGTTTAGTACAAGCCTAGGCTACAGTACAACTATGATGAAAGATGTTACATCTCATCAGAGGCATTCCAAGCTCCTATACATTATTTGTCTACACCTCCGGGATTGATTACACACAAAGTCATATTCCACAAATCACGTAGGACAGTGGAGATACAACTATTACAATACTAGTGATACTACTACTAACTCAGACAGCTCTGTAGTAGTCCTCATAGAAGTCACCTCCATAGCCTGGAAGTTCAACGTGATCATCCGGGAACAGACGGTCCTGAGGAGCTTGTGGACCAAAGGGGCTAGGATGAGGTCTTGGACCAACAAACGGTGGCCTGCGGGGACCACGGGGTGGGGTGATGCCTCCCACATCACGCCAATCCACCATGTCTGGCAGAGTAGATCTCACAGGATACAGATCCCTTGTATCCATACATCCAGCTTGCACCGCAGGTGCAAACCGAGTCAAAGTGGCCCAATGATCAGCACGGGTGTTGAAAAGCTCTAGTCTCAAGGCCCGATTGTCTCGGTCCTTATCCTCGAGCATCTCGGCTGTGGTACGCGTTAGTGAGTCCTCCTGAGTGGAGTCAGCATAGATAGCCTGGAGATACCCTTGCGCTGCCGGAAGTGAAGCTGGCATATAACGGAAGTCGGTATTCCGAAGCAGGCCAGTCCGGACTCGCATGATGGTCATCATGGAATAGGCAGCATCCTGCACAGCCATCTCAACAGTAACCCCGAGTCCATAGGAACAGTGGAGGGGCTCGGTAGATCTAGGATAAGAAGGAAATATCCTGACGGTACAAAAATATTGGCTTTGATTAAAGTCTCCAAACTGCTCTTCAACAGTGTATTCGGGATACCAATGGTAACCTGTCTCGATCATTACCCGGACTAACATAGCAGTATGACCGGGCACATCAAGGCACCGGGTCAGGCGAACCACTTGGTTTTGAGCACGAGTGGCCATCTGAAAGCACAACCACAATGCAAAGACAAGAATTTCTAGGGAAAATTGGACAGCATAACAGCTGTAAATGCTCAGAAAGATATTTGAGACATCCACAACAGTTTGCAATACCACTCAACAACATCATATCAAGGTTCCGATTCAACTGGCAACATACTAAAAGTAGTAGAAACTGTACTAAGGCTTGTAACAACAATCCTACAAGCTACTACGGATTAGTAACACGTGAACCTGATAGAAGGAGAGAGCCTAGTCCTTAACCCACGTTGAATAAGAAGAGAATGACTCAGATCAGAGGGCATAAGGTAAAGGAGTAAAAGAGCCTTAGGTTCCCTCCCACAATCAATTCCCCAAAATATAACTAAACCATTTCTAGACTCAACATCGACCAGTTTGGCTCAATGAACCTACAGGCAGTCCGGCTCTGATGCCAACGCTGTCAGGACCCCGATTCCAAGTCACATCGATCTAGCCGGTAACACCTCATATCACATTGCGGCCTCACACACGGTATCCCATGGGTGTCGCCTTACCATGGCCCGGGACCGTTTGCGCCTTTTGGCTCATGTATATGATAGTATCGCTAGCATCCATATGACAGAGAACCCGGGCTGACATGGCTAGTCATGAACGCAAAGCGGCACAGGCCTATGGAGACAGGCATACATGAATCACATCGAGCATGTCGGTCATCAGCGAGTGATTCCGGGCTGTAGCACTGGGCTAACAGGACTCCAAGGAACCCGGGCTGTAGCAGGCTAGGCAGGACTCCGGATGTCACCGCGTGACATTTCCCCGAAGGGACAGACATAGAAACGAAGTGAAACACATGCCGGCCAGTCAAGTGTCCTGAGCAGTAGTGCTGGGCTAGCAGGACTCCGGTGAATCAGGCTGTAGCGGACTACTATGGCTCGAGGAACACTAGACTACATTTCCCCATAAGAAAGGCTGCCAAGGATAAACAACTAGATTGTCGGATCCCACTCATACCAAGCATTTCAATCATACACACAATATGCCCGATATGAGTACATACAACATGGCATCACAACAAAACTCTACAACTCAAGTACTTTATTTAAAGGCTACAGAGATCCATATATAACATGTTCATACAAGTAGGGGTCACACGACCCAACACTCAAGTCATACAATCATACAAGCACAAGCGGAAGTAAATAGTCTGGGTACAGACACAAGAAAGCAAGAAGGCTTTCGAAGCCTGTCTATCTACATAGGGCCCTCCATGGCCAGGATCACCACCTGGGTGGCTAGTCACTCGTCAACATCAAGGTCTACGTAGAACCCATCAGAGGGGGCGGTGTTGTCGTCTGAAAACAGTAATTAAGAAAACATGAGTACAAAGGTACTCAGCAAGTCTTACAACAGAACCTACTGTACATGCTCATTCTGAATAAGGTGGTGGGGTTATTGCAGCAAGCCAGCTTTGAATCTTGGCTAGGCTATCCTACGGAACTCCACTAGTAAAATAGTTTTCGCACACGAGTCCACTACTCACCAACACAATACTCGACCGGGGATCCTCCCTCGTCATCCTACGAGAGGGCCATCCTCAGTACTCACACTTATCTTGAGTCTATTAGTAGTAACCATTAACTTGTCTATGAACTGTATAGGCAACCAAGTAGTCCTTTACCGCGGACGCGGCTATTCGAATAGTTTTATACCCTGCAGGGGTGTACTTCGTCACACATGTTTCCACCACTTAGCGTCTGCACACGACATGTGCTCGACAGACTTCAAGCGAAAACTGACGTGTGTGTAGACCACGAACTGACTAACCTCACAAGTCTCTAGTCCAGGTTTATCGCCTATTCAGGTTCCATCCGCAAGGAAATCCTGTCGGGGTGTCCTCAACGGCCCCAAACGATGTGTACAGGGTCCCGAGACGCCAAACGGGCGCCCGACATACCCGGCCACAGTGTATCTACCGCATCATAGCCCACCCCTAGGGTCAGCGCTACGCACGGCCGCCAACACATAACCTACAAACACCAGAAACTAGTTGCAACTCCTAGACAGAGGGCGAGAGGGGTCATTAAGTCGAGCGGGGTCATATTTCAGGGCCCAATGTGTGGTAGTAGCTGAATCTTAAATCGCGCATACAGATCTCAGTTCTTATGGACGGCCTCAATGAAACAACCTACCATGTACTCCTACATGGCCTCTCATCGATACCTTTACCAAAACATGTTCAACACATCCCTCACATTACTGACATAATCATTTCACTCTAGCCCATCACCCGGATGGACCAGACCTGACATAACTCTAAGCATAGCAGGCATAGCAAGGTAGCAATCACATACATGGCTCAATCAACTCCTACACATGCTAGTGGGTTTCATCTAGTTACTGTGGCAATGACAGGTCATGCAGAGGATAAGGGTTTAACTACCATAGCACACAGCAGTTTGAATCGCGTTGTCTTAATGCGGTAAACAAGAGCAGAGGCGAGAACATGGTTTGTATCGGAATAATCAATGTGTTGCTTGCCTGTTGTAGTGGTAGTAGGGTACTGCCCTTCAGACGGATACTCGGGGTTATCCTCGGAGGCAGAACCTACCACGAAAGACACACCGAACATAATCAGCACATGACAATATGCAACAATATGATGCATGCTATGACATGGCAAAATGAATGTGTCTTGGCCTAATGCAAGCTAAAACAGGATGGAATGAACTCATTTGAATCAAAGATTCAAATGTTAGCTCATTTAACATGGCCTTATTAGTGCATTACCTTATTCTGCTTAAACAACAAGGTTAACTTGTTTTGTCATGCATGAAACCATTATAGATGGATAGATTGAATTTTTCTGATCATTTTCATATATAAATCTTTGCATTTGGAGATATGGTTGATTTTCTATGATTTTTAGAAGTTTTGGCTATTTTCTGGAATTTCCTATTAAAGAATAAAACCAGTAATTGAATTAATGCGTCAGCATGACATTGGTGTGACGTCAGCGGTCAACTGGGTCGGCCAGGTCAAACCTGACTGGTGGGCCCTGTCTGTCAGTGTCACAACTAATTAACAGAATTCAATTAACACTAATTAGCTGTTAGTGGGGCCTGGGCCCACATGTCAGTGACTAAACTAATTAAATTTAGTTAAAACTAATCCTAAACTAATTAGCAGACCGGCCCCACCTGTCATAGACTCAGGGGGGTCAACTTGGGCCCACACAGGGGTCAAACATAGTCAAACTCGCCGGCGTCTAGCCGCCGGCGAGGCCAGACGCGGCGGAGCAGTGCGGGATTTGTTCTCCGGCGACCAAATGGGCGGCGGAGACTATCTACGTGATGCGCGGAGGAAGCCGCGTCGAGTGGTGGCAGTGGGTGGAGCTAGGGTTGCCGGAAACGTCGCCGGCGACGAGTTTGGCGGCGGCCGGAGCTCGGGTGAGGTCGAGCTAGTCGCTAGGGGGCACGGCGAGGGGCGTGCGGGGGTGCTACGGGCTCCTGCGAGTGCGTGGAAGACGAAGCCGTGCTCGGTGGCGTCCTAATGTGGCTATGGCCATGACGGCGACGTGCGGTGGCGGCGGCGAGCTTCGGCTTCGATGGCAGAGGTGGTTAGAGGACGCGAACGAGCGCGGGGAGAGGGGGAAACGGTGGCGGAGCTCACAGCGGTTGCAGGGGAGCGAATGGCGAGCTCGGGGAAGGCTGGAGCGAGCGGGGCGGCGAAGGGGATCTCCAGTGGCCGGAGTTGAGGACGAGCTCGATGCAGCGTCTCCGGGGCGAGCGAGCGCTCGGGCCTCGGCCTACGTGATGTAGTCGACGACGGCGGAGCTTCCTGGCATGACGGGGCAACGAATGGACGGCGGTGGCTGCGGTGAAGCTTGTCGGCGGCGATGGCTGCACGCGGCAGGAAGATGGGGAGAGAGCCAGAGAGGGGGGAGAGGCCACGGGGAGAGTGGGAAGAAAGTGAGGGAGACGTGGGGGTCGGCGTGGCACTCGTGGACGCCTCCAGGGCGTCGGCGGAAGCAGGTGGTGGCCGGCGTGTGGCCGCGGGCGCCGGCCACGCGCTCCTTGTCCTCCTGGCGAGAGGAGGGGGACGACTGGCATGAGCCAGTGGACTGGGCCGAGCCGGGTGGGCTGGTGGGCTGCGCCAGGTAAGTCCCTGTTCTTTCTCTCCTTTTCTGTTTATTTATTTATTTATTATTTCTGTAACTTCAGGGCTTTATTAAAATGCCAGGGCATTACCAAAAATCATAAAATTAATCATGGCCACTGCTTAGAATATATCCAACAGCAAACATTTTAGTTTATGATTATTTGAGCATTTAAAATATTTTATAGCATTTAAATGCCCAAATGCAAATACCATAAGGATTAATCCAATGACCTTTGATGTCCTAGAAAAATGTGCACCATTTTTGTCAAAGGTTTTAACCCAAAACAAAAAGGGTGGGCTTTTTAGAAGGGCATTTCAGGTTCATTGGAAAAGTTTTTAGTAAACCCTAGTTGTTTCAGGGGGGGGGTGCTGGGGGTTCTGTTTTCCCCATTTCAAATTTAAGAGGAATTTAAACATGATGCACACTCTAATGCTTGAACTAGCTAGGGTGTGACAGATAGTTCGGCAATCCGAACACCCCCTAATCCAGGACTCCCTCAGTAGCCCCTGAACCGGGCTTCAATGACAACGAGTCCGGCGTGCAGATTGTCTTCGACATTGCAAGGCGGGTTCCTCCTCCAAGTACCTCATAGAAGATTTTGAACACAAAGACAGTGTCTGGCTCTGCAAAATAAGTTTCCACATATTGCCATAGAGAGAATAATATTTACAGAAATCTAATCTGCTGACGTACTCCATAGTGTGACATCACACCACGGCCAAGCTTTTATTCGAACCGTTTTACTGTCCCATCTTAGCGCGTTATGCGAGGCAGTTTCCTTGGCACGTCTTGTTAAAGAAGAGATCGTGTCCCCTTATTCCGGGATTCTCATCAATACGGGCGTGGGTAACCCAACCGCGCCATTGATTACGGCGGTTGGAGATAAGCGAGTTTTACCAGGCTGGTGGGGACACGTAGTTGCGTCCACCCATATAAGGGGATAAGGATCCACCTTTTCACCCACGCCTTCTTCCTCCTTTGCCTATCCATTCTTGCGCACTCGAGCTCCAGCGCCCAAGTCCGCACTACCACCTCAACCTTCTCTAGTCATGTCCGGAGCGGGAGGCAAGTGGATGGTCTCCTCCGTCACGGAGGGACACATCAAAAAGCTGAGGAAGGCCGGATATCTGGCTAGTGACATCGCGCACCAGCTTCCCGAAACGGGGCAGCTCATCCCCAGTCCCAGGCCCCATGAGAGGGTGGTATTCCTCCCCCATTTCCTCCGCAGACTGGGCTTCCCTCTGCATCCATTTGTCCGGGGGCTCATGTTCTACTACGGCCTGGATTTCCAAGATCTGGCCCCGAACTTCGTCCTCAACATCTCGGCGTTCATCATCGTGCGCGAGGCGTTCCTCCGCATCCGCCCCCATTTCGGCCTATGGCTTAAGACTTTCAACGTCAAGCCAAAGGTGGTGCGCGGCAGCCAAGCGGAGTGCGGCGGTGCCATGGTTTGCAAGATGGCCAACGTCCTGTGGCTCGAGGGCTCCTTTGTGGAGACCCTGAAGGGGTGGCAACCATGGTGGTTTTACGTCACCGAGCCGCGCGACGCCGAATGGGTCGCACCCCCTGAGTTTCGATCCGGCCCCCCTACGCGGCTCACCTCCTGGAAGGAGACAGGCCTGTCTTGGGGTAAAAAAGGACAGCTGGCCGGACTCCAAACATGCATCCAAACCCTGGCGGACAAGAAGCTCAAGCTTATCAACGTAGTCCAGGTTATGCTCATCCGCCTGATCCTCCCGTGTCAACGATGGGCCTTCAATCTGTGGGAGTTTGACCCGGCGCAGCATCAAACTCTAAACAGGCTCTTCGACACGACGTACGAAGATGCCTGGAGGATGCTTTTCAAGGGCGCCGAGGCTCCTGCATCCGCTACCGAGGATCGCGGATTCAGCGTGCAGCGTCACACGCTCGTGGTAAGCTGTTTTTTCATTTTACAGGGTATCAGTTTTCCATAGTTTGACTCTATGCAGGATCTAAGCTCCCTATCCTCTGATAGGATTGGCAGGTGATGTCCGGACAGATCAACTGTCCGGCCCCTTTGCCCGAAGGCCCAGCGGACGCTCGCTTGGCGAGGCTGCTGGTTCCGGCGCCCTATGTGGTGCCGGAGAAGAAGGCCACGAAAAGGGCCACGGGGACTCGAAAGAGCGCCCGGCGCCAGGAGGTGTCAGATTCATCATCCGACGGTCCCGAAGCGCCTTCCTCTCGTGAAGACGAGGAGGAAGAAGAAGAAACCTCTCCCCCTCCAGCGGGAGGAGAGAAGAAAAGGAAGGCCGCCCTCCCTGAGGAGGCCGGAGGGTCCAAGAAGGGGAAAACACTTCCTCCGGACTACTCCGCCGACGCCAACGACGGTGGAGATGAGTGGCAGCCCAGGGCCAAGCCCCTGGCAAAATCATAAGTATCCGGATACCAGAGTAATTCATAGTATTCATTTATTGCACAACTTTCCCTTATGTCGAATTTGCTTATGCAGCCCACCCAAAGACCGGCTTAATGCATCGTCAAGCGGCTCACTGGACTCGTTGGATGTGAACTCGCTTCCGACGGCTTCCTCCCCCCGCCCTACGGACGGCACCGAGGTGTTGTCCCAACAGGTTCCAAGCAGGGAGGAGGTGGTCCCGGAGGCGCCGCAAGGCGACCTCCAGGACTCCAGGAGTAAGGGGGATGAAACCCCCAGGGCTCCAAGTCCGGCTCTAGGTCGGACACCGCTCCGGAACCTTCAAAGGTTCCGGAGTCCGGCGGGGGACCTCCTTCCAAGAGGAGCAAGTCCACCATGCCGGCGGCCTCCGTCCAACCGGAGGCGCCGGACAATATGCTGGAGGCGCTCCAAGGCGCCTCCATCAACGAGGAGCACCCCACTATTATGAGTGTGGTGGTCCAGAAGGTTCAGTCCGCAAAAAACGGACTGACTGAAGCTTGTACTAGCCTTTTGACAGGCTTCGAGGTAAGTAAAGAAAGTGTAAATAATAGTACCGCATAGACAGTAGCCCCTAATGCTCTGTTTGGCGTTCGGGAAGAAAAGCCGAATAGAGGATCAAACATAATTCGCAGGAGTCTATCAAAAATGAGTCAATATGCATGTGCAGGCTACCCTGCTTGCGTCCGCCACACTAACTGCAGTAGTGGACACGCTAAAGCAGGACCTCGAAAGGTCCGAGCAAGAGCTCGAGCGTGCCAAGAAGCAGCTCGAGGACAATGAAGGTAAGAAATACCTTGGTTGAATATGTATATATAAAAAAGGTGCAATTGCAAGAAATCACAGGATTAACATGGCTATTGTAGGGGCCACATCTGAGGTGGCGACCCGTAAGCAAGCGCTGCTCGAGGCCGAGAGGAGTGCGGCCGCGGAGCGCACCGAGCGGGAGAGGTATGAGCCCGAGGTTGGCAAGGTGCGGCAAGAGCTCCAGGCCCTCATGAAGAAACATGAGAGTTTGGAGCTTGACTCAAAGACGCGAGCGTCCGAGCTCGCGGCGGCTATTGAAAATGCCAAGTCTGCCAACACCGAATCCCAGAAGACCCTCTAGGAGTTGGATGAGGTGAAGAAGATAGCAGCGGGTAAGGCATTCTTTATGCAAAGTAAACACGTAAATGTGAGTTACTTGATACTTACCCGAATCCGGAGCTCTCTAGGGGCATTTGCAGATCTTCCCCAGAGTGTATCCGATGCCGCCGCATTCTATCGAGCCGAGGAGGGCAGCTCGACGGAGAAGGTGTTCTAGTCTCAGTATGCTGAGGCCGGACACCCCGTGCCCCTGAGCGACCAGCTGAAGCAACTGGTCGAGCTCCACAAGGCGGCCGAACAGGCCATGAAGGGCCTCCTAGTTCGGTTGTGGCCTGGAGAGGCTCTGCCTGGGAGCTATTTCGGGCTGGTGCGGCGGCTGGTGGAGGCCTGTCCAAGGCTCGAAGTCATCAAGCGCTCCGTCTGTATTGAAGGTACCCATAGGTCCTTTGCCCGTGCTAAGGTGCAATGGGGCAGGCTGGATGCGGAGAAGCTTGTGAAGGACGGGCCACCAGCGGGGAAAGAGCATCGCAAGCCCGAAAATTACTATAAGGATGTTCTAAAGGGTGCCCGCCTTGTGGCGGATGAATGTACTAGGGATGTAATTTTTTGAGTAAAACTCGCTCGTGTTTGTCCTGTGCGCTGAAAACTTGTTCATATGCGCTGAGCAATGATGCTTGAATTTAAAATATTACCTTCTGTGTGGCTGTTTATCAATACTGAGAGATGGCGAGTCGTCGGCTTCTGCCCCCTTGCCGCTAGTGCTGGGGTGTTCGGGGATAAACCTGGGCACTCTTTTTCCCATATTTGGGTCCTTCGAGGGGGGCGCTTAGCCCAACGAACGAGGCAATCGGACTATAATGCGTGAGCACTCTCACTTAGCCATAGAATTCTATAATTTTAAAATTCGGTGAAGCCCCTAGTATTCGGAAGACCGAGTTCGGGGCGCTATCCACGCCTTGGCCGGACAGAGCCGACTCCTCGCCCTAAGCGGCATAAGTCTTTAGGGACTCGAAAAAACCTCTCGAACAGCAACCAGCTCTCGCTTCATCAAGATAGTCAGTTTTAGCTTTCTCCACTAAGGTGCTCGGCCCAGCTCAACTGGGGCACAATCGCAGTGGTTCTCCTAGTGCTACCTTAGCCGATATAGCGGAACGTAAGGCACCAAAACATAGGAGCCGGGCAAACCCAACTATTGGCCCAAGACATGATTCAGAGCCGATGCATATAGTGCTATAAGTTCGGGGTGCTGCACTTGTGAAAGTGTTCGGACTTCTCACACCATATTAAGGGGTGCTAAAAGCCCCTGGCGTATTTTGGCCGTACCAAGCTGTATGGGTGCAACATGTCGTTAAGGAACATTTATTAAAAAGATAATGCAAAAAATAGACAAAAGCTATGCATTGTTTAAAAATAGCTGTGATCAAAGCAGAGCGATACAAGTAATGCGATAAACGAAAAGTTGGACTATTTAGCATGTCTGCTCCAGGGGCAAGCTGCGGAATAGTATGCGAAACAGGTATACTGCTCGTGATAGAGACCACCTGGGATTTCCGTAATGCGGCATGGCTTGTCTACTTCCCTGGTCCTTGCATCGTTTGTGCGACAATTGAACTGCCGAACAGGCCTTCCAAAGAGTAGAGTCCTGAAAAGTAAAAAATCGGCAGGCCCTGGTGCGGTTGAAGCCGTGTTTTGGGCGTGCCATGATGGTGCCCCTCCCCCTATGCCCATGGTATTTCTAGAGCGTAGTTATGTACGCGAAGTATTAGCGTCGCCTTTTTGCGAGGGTTGGGGTTGGGGCCGCATTGCTATGCCTGCTCGGAACGTGCCAGGCGGTCTTGTTGTAGGTTACTCCAGGCGCGCTTGACGGTGTCCGGACGTTTAATGGCCGGACTGGAGAACTGCCTGAAGAGGCTGCTTTGTACTTCCGCTGCAAGGGTCGCCGTGTGCTCCTCCGTTCGGAGGGAGCGTTTGGTGTTTCCATTGACCGTAATTACTCCACGAGGGCCTGACATCTTGAGCTTAAGGTATGCGTAGTGCGGTACCGCATTGAATTTGGTGAATGCGGTTCGTCCGAGCAGTGCATGATAGCCACTGTGGAATGGGACTATGTCGAAGATCAATTCCTCGCTTCGGAAATTATCCGGGGATCCGAAGACCACTTCAAGTGTGATTGAGCATGTACAGTTGGCCTCTACACCTGGTATTACGCCTTTAAAGGTCGTTTTGGTGGGCTTAATCCTCGAGGGATCGATGCCCATTTTTCGCACTGTATCCTGGTAAAGCAGGTTCAGGCTGCTGCCGCCGTCCATGAGGACTCTAGTGAGATGAAATCCGTCAATAATTGGGTCTAGAACCAATGCGGCAAATCCGCCATGAAGGATGCTAGTGGGCTGGTCTCTTCGATCAAAGGTGATCGGGTAGGAGGACCATGGGTTAAACTTTGGGACGACTGGCTCTACCGCGTATACGTCCCTTAACGCGCGCTTAAGCTCCCTTTTGGGGACGTGGGTGGTGTATATCATGTTCACCGTCTGCACTTGTGGGGGAAAACCCTTCTGTCCATTGTTTTTCGGCGGCCGGGGCTCCTCGTCGTCATCGCTATGCAGCCCCTTGTCTTCATTGTCGGCACTTAACTTGCCTGCCTGCTTGAACACCCAACAATCCCTGTTGGTGTGATTGGCCGGCTTTTTGGGGGTGCCATGTATTTGGCACAAGCGGTCGAGTATTCGGTCCAAGCTGGACGGGCCCCTAGGATTCCTTTTGAATGGCTTCTTCCGCTGACCGGATTTAGAGCCTCTGAATCCGGCATTAACTACCGTATCCTCAGCATTGTCGCCGTTAATGCAGCGGTTCTGCTTGTTGCGACGCGACCTGCCACTAATGTCCCTGGTGTCCGAACTACCAGGGTTCTTGGTCATATTGTTGCTACGAGCGAGCCAACTGTCTTCTCCCGCGCAAAAGCGGGTCATAAGTGTCGTGAGTGCTGCCATAGATTTTGGCTTTTCCTGTCCGAGGTGCCGGGCCAGCTGATGAAGCTATGTACCTAGGGTAGGGTCATGGACCTGTCCTACCTACCCTACCCGAGGACATCTCTAGAAGAAATCATCTTTCAATCGACTTGAAGGTGTTCCACTCGACAGACTCGAAGACACTCGACAGACTCGAAGACACTCGACCAAGAAGCAATCACTCGACCAAGATCCAACCACTCGACGGCCAGGAGACCTAAAGTCAATCCGCACGCTAATGGTCGGTCATTAAATAGCTTTTTATGGTCATCATAACACTTTATTACTAGCGTTACCAGTAACGCCTCGCCTTAATGAACATTGAACCCTTGGTAACATGGGCTGGCCGGGGGCCTGCCACACTCTATATAAGCCACCTCCCCCCCTCCGAGACAAGGGTTCGCACCTCTGTAACTCATACATGCATAATCCAGTCGATCGCCTCCGGGCTCCGAGACGTAGGGCTATTACTTCCTCTGAGAAGGGCCTGAACTCGTAAACCTCGCGTGCTTACAACTTCTCCACAGCTAAGATCCTGCCTCTCCATACGTACCCCCTACATCACTGTCAGGCTTAGAACCACGAGAGTTGGCGCCCACCGTGGGGCCGGTGTTTTAGCATTTTGTTGGAGGAGTTGCGATCTTTTCTGACCCGAATCATCATGGTTTTCGACGGAGTTTTGGTGGAGGGCCGCGAGATCCGTCTCGGCGCGCTCACGTTCATCGCCAACGACTCCGCCTGGCTTTAGGAGGCTCCGCTCGATGTGGACGCACTCCCTGTCCGCGGGGCAACGCACTTTCGCGCGTGCGTCCGCGGCATTCTCCTGCGGCAACCGTCGACCCCTTATCGGTCGGCTCCTGTGCTGTCTTCCCTCCCCGTTCCCCGCCGGCGCAAGCGCTCCGGTCGGTCGAGACTTCAGCGGTGGGTGAGACACGCGGTGGCCCGTCAGTCGGCCATCCCTCAAGTCACGGCGATCGAGCCCGACGAATCCCTCTACGGCCTGTTCGATCTGTCGACTGGCTCTGCAGAGACCGCATCCGAGTGCGGCAGCAACGATTCGGCGGCAGAGGTTCTGATGGCCGATGGACCACCCAGTCCTCCCGGTTTTCCCCGCACCGACGGAGGCACGGGAGGAGGCGACCCGTCGCGTCCCCATGAGGAATATCTTCCCGAGCCTCTCACGTCGCTGCAGAGGGAAGAACTTCGCCGCCGGAACATGGATGCACTGCACACTCCTATCATTGGAGAAACCCCTGAGGCTCGCACCTTGGAGGACGCGCGCCTGGCAAATTTGGCCGAGCGTGCTCGACTGGAAAACCTCCAACGAGCACTCGACGAGCGGGCGCGACAACGGGTTCCCGAATCCAGTCGACGTCAGCTTTTCCCGCCCCCGCAGGTATATCGAACTCCAATTCAGAATTTAGCAGCTGCAGCCCGCATAGCAGAGTCGATTCAGCCTTCCCAGTCGGAGGCTGGCAGAGGCTTACTGCAGATCAGAGCGTTGCTCCGGGCAGCAGGAGATCAGAATTCCGCTGTTTCTCAGTCGCGGAACATGATTCACAGCAGATCCGTTGCCACGGACACAGTCCAGTCGGCTCACAGCCCGAGATCGCCCCAAAGCGTGAGGGACGTGGGGACCGACGTGACCAGTATGGGAACCATGAACAGTATGAACACCGAGTTGGTCGTGACGGTCGGCTCAAGTGCCCACGCCTCCCCCGAGGAGCGGGTCGTATGTGCCTCGCCAGCAGGATGACAGGCGCACTCATAGTGGTGGCCGAAGGGTTTTAGTCGACCCCAGAGGTCTAGGCTTTGACGCGAGATCCATTCTCGTCCAAGATTTGGTCGACCGGAACAGGGCTCACCGAGAAGGTCATGACAGAGATGCCCCTACCAACAGCAGAGTGCATGTATCAGGGCCAGAGTGCTTTAGTCGAGCCATCAGGGACGCTGTGATTCCTCCCAACTTCAGGTTGGCGACTGGAGTCAGTAAGTTCATTGGCGAGTCCAAGCCCGATACTTGGCTTGAAGATTACCGAGTGGCCGTCCAGATCGGTGGCGGCAATGATGAAGTGGCCATGAAGCACCCGCCTCTCATGTTAGAGGGCTCGGCCAGAGCGTGGCTGAACCAATTGGCGCCTAGCAGCATTTACACTTGGGAGGATCTCTCTCGAGTGTTCGTCACCACATTCGAAGGCACGTGCAAGCGACCGGCAGGGCTGACGGAACTGCGCTCTTGTGTACAGAAACCAAATGAAACTTTGAGGGATTACATCCAGAGGTGGATCACGTTACATCACTCGATGGAGAATGTGCCTGACCACCAAGCAGTTTGTGCTTTCAAGGAGGGCGTTAAGTACAGAGAACTGAGCTTGAAATTCGGTCGAACCGGAGAGATGTCCCTGAATCGGATGATGGAGATTGCCACCAAGTACGCTAATGGTGAAGATGAGGGTCGCCTCCGGAGCGGCAAGCTGAAGTCAGTCGCCCAAGAAACCGGAGGGAATTCCAATCGGAAACAGAAGCGGAAAGCCGAGCCAGCTTCTCCCGGGGAAGCCTTAGCCGTAACTCAGGGAAAGTTTAAAGGGAAACCTAAAGGGCCTTGGAACCCCAAAAAGGTTAAAGACCAGGACGGAAATGATGTGTTGGACTTGCCATGTCTCGTCCACACGAAGAAAGATGAAGAGGGTAATTTCGTTTACCCGAAACATACCACTCGACAGTGTCGACTCTTGATCCAACAGTTCCAGGGTAAGCAACCCAAGGGTAAGGAAAAGGAGTCGGACAAAGTCGAGGACAAAGAGGACAGTGATGACGGATACCCTCAAGTCAATTCCACCTTGGTGATTTTTGCTAATGTTGAGAGCAAAAGTCGACTGAAAGTCATCAATCGAGAGGTGAATATGGTTGCTCCGGCGACACCAAGTTATCTGAAATGGTCCCAGACTGCCATCACGTTCGACCAGTCCGATCACCCAATGCATATTGCCACCCCTGGGAGGCAAGCTCTGGTGGTCGACCCAGTGGTTGAAGGCACTCGACTGACCAAAGTCCTAATGGATGGTGGCAGTGGTTTGAACATATTGTATGCAGAGACATTGAAAGGGATGGGCATTCCGATGTCCAGACTCAGCGCCAGCAACATGAGTTTCCATGGAGTCATTCCTGGGAAGAAGGCTGAATCACTCGGCCAGATTGCCCTTGATGTGGTTTTTGGTGATTCCAAGAATTACCGGAAAGAGAAGTTGACATTTGAAGTTGTAGACTTCCAGAGTGCCTATCACGCTATTTTGGGCAGGCCGGCTTATGCACGCTTCATGGCCCGACCGTGTTATGTGTATCTCAAATTGAAGATGCCTGGTCCCAAAGGTGTGATCACCATTACAGGCAATCGGAAGAAAGCAGAAGAGTGTTTTCAGAAAGGCTCAAAGATTGCTGATGCTCAGATGGCAGTGGTCGAGCTGCAAGAGTACCAGAAGACTGCTGATCCGAGTGAGTTACTACGAGCCAAGAAGCCTGCTTCAGAATCAGCTTTTCAGTCGTCTGGTGAAACGAAGCCAGTTCAGATTCACCCGACCGATCCCAATGCTGCTCCGACTCACGTCTCAACGACGCTCGACTCCAAATAGGAAGAAGCTCTCATCCAGTTCCTCCGTGAGAACTGGGACATCTTCGCATGGAAGCCCTCTGACATGCTGGGTGTTCCCAAGGAGCTGGCTGAGCACCGCCTAAGAGTCGACTCAAAAGTAAAACCTGTCAAGGAACATCTCCGACGGTCCGCCGTCCATAAGAGAAAGGCTATTGGCGAAGAGGTAGCTCGGCTTTTAGCGGCGGAGTTTATCCGAGAAATCTATCACTCCGAGTGGCTCGCCAATGTTGTCATGGTTCCCAAGAAGGACAAGTCACTTTGCATGTGCATTGACTTTAAACATATCAATCGGGCCTGCCCGAAAGATCATTTTCCTCTCCCCCGCATCGACCAGATAGCCGACTCGACTGCGGGATGTGAGCGACTGTCTTTTCTAGACGCCTATTCAGGGAACCATCAGATCCGTCTATATGGACCTGATGAGATTAAAACAGCTTTCATCACCCCATTCGGGTGCTTCTGCTATGTTACCATGCCATTAGGCCTCAAGAATGCCGGAGCCACATTCATGAGGATAATTCAGAAGTGTTTACTCACCCAAATCACTCGGAATGTGGAGGCATACATGGATGATATTGTGGTTAAGTCACGGAAGGGTTCCGACCTGCTAACTGACCTTGCTAAAACCTTTGCCAACCTCAAGAGGTATGATATCAAGCTCAATCCATCAAAGTGCACATTCGGAGTTCTAGGCGGAAAGCTACTCGGTTTTCTCGTTTCCAAATGGGGAATCGACGCCAATCCTGAAAAAATAGGTACTATACTCCGGATGAAGCGTCCTGTGCGTGTGCATGACGTCCAGAAGCTTACAGGTTGCTTGGCCGCTTTGAGTCGATTCATCTCTCGTGTCGGTGAAAAGGCATTGCCTCTTTACCGACTGATGAAGAAGTCTGACAAGTTCGAGTGGACACCGGAAGCAGATGCAGCATTTGCAGAGCTCAAAGCTCTGCTCTCCACCCAGCTGGTGCTTGCTACCCCAATCAGCAAGGAGCCTTTACTGCTTTACATTGCAGCCACAGGACAAGTTGTCAGTACAGTACTTACGGTCGAGCGGGAAGAAGAAGGAAAGGCCTTCAAAGTTTAGCGCCCAGTATATATATTTCTGAAGTCTTGACCCCATCGAAGCAAAGATACCCTCATTATCAGAAGCTCGTATATGGGATTTACATGACTACAAAGAAAGTTGTCCACTACTTCTCTGATCATTCCATTACAGTCGTCAGCGACGCTCCGTTGTCAGAGATCTTGCACAATAGAGATGCAACTGGTCGAGTGGCCAATTGGGCGATTGAACTCCTTCCCCTAGATATCAAGTTTGAGGCAAAGAAAGCTATCAAGTCCCAAGCAATTGCAGATTTCGTCGCCGAGTGGATTGAACAACAACTTCCAACTCAAGTTTAGTCGGAGCACTGGACCATGTTCTTCGATGGATCTAAGATGCTGAATGGTTCCGGTGCTGGGGTAGTATTGGTTTCCCCTCGAGGAGATAAGCTCAGATATGTTCTCCAGATTCACTTCGATTCCTCCAATAATGAAGCAGAATATGAAGCACTTTTGTATGGGTTGCGCATGGCCATTTCACTCGGCGTTCGTCGCCTCATGGTCTATGGCGACTCAGATTTGGTGGTTAATCAGGTGATGAAGGAGTGGGACGTCACAAGTCCAGCTATGACCGGTTATTGTAATGCAGTAAGAAAGTTAGAGAAGAAATTCGAGGGGTTAGAGCTTCATCACATCCCCCGACTGAAAAATCAAGCAGCTGATGATTTGGCAAAGATAGGCTCCAAGAGAGAAGCCATCCCCAGCAATGTGTTTTTGGAACACATCCACTCGCCGTCAGTCCAAGAAGATCCTTTTACAGATGAAGTCCCGCAGCCAAAGAGTGCCACGGATCCGACTGAAGTCGAAATTCCAGCGGTGGTCGACCTAATCATGGAAGTCTTGGCAATCACCCCTGACTGGACGATACCGTACATCGCGTATATCCTGAGGAAGGAACTCCCGGATGACGAGGAAGAGGCTCGACAGATCGTCCGTCGATCCAAGGCCTTCATAGTCATAAAGGGACAGTTGTATAGAGAAAGCACGACTGGAGTCGGTCAGAAGTGTATAACACGAGAAGAAGGTCAGATAATCCTTGATGAGATCCACTCGGGGACCTGTGGTCACCATGCGTCCTCTCGGACCATTGTGGCTAAAGCATACCGAGCGGGTTTTTTACTGGCCAAGAGCAAATGAAATGGCAAAAGAGATAGTCGACAAGTGTGAAGGGTGCCAGTTCTACTCCAACATGTCGCACAAACCCGCATCAGCCCTGAAGACCATTCCACTCGTCTGGCCCTTCGCTGTTTGGGGGTTGGATATGGTTGGTCCATTGAGAACGGGCAGGAGCAGTTTCACACATGTGCTTGTGGCAGTCGACAAGTTTACCAAATGGATTGAAGCCAAGCCTATCAAGAATCTTGATGCTTGCACTGCCATCAGTTTCGTCAGGGAGTTAACATTCAGATATGGGGTCCCGCATAGCATCATCACTGACAATGGGTCAAACTTTGATTCAGACAAGTTCAGAGCTTTTTGCGCCTCTCAAGGCACACGAGTCGACTACGCATCGGTCGCCCACCCCCAGTCGAATGGGCAAGCAGAAAGGGCAAATGGTCTGATTCTCAAAGGACTAAAACCTCAGCTGATGCGTGATCTCAAGCACGCAGCAGGTGCATGGGTTGACGAGCTTCCGTCAGTTCTGTGGGGATTGAGGACCACCCCGAATAGGTCAACTGGAAGAACCCCGTTCTTTCTGGTTTACGAAGCGGAAGCAGTCCTGCCGAGTGATCTACTTCACAATGACCCCGAGTCGAGCTTTACACCGAAGATGAAGCAGAACAAGCCTGACAAGACGCAGTCGACCTCCTGGAAGAAGAAAGAGAAATGGCTATGATCCGATCGACCATTTATTAGCAAGACTTACGTCGGTTCCATGCCAGAAATGTGAAGAGTCGAGCCTTCCAAGAAGGAGATTTGGTCCTCCAAGTGGATCAACAGAAACCACACAAGCTCGCTCCTACTTGGGAAGGCCCCTTCATCGTCTCCAAAGTCCTCCACAATGGAGCGTATCATCTTTACAATGTCGATCGCCAGATCAATGAGCCACGAGCCTGGAATGCGGAGCTACTCCGCCCCTTTTATACCTAAATTCTCACTCGGATGAGATGTAATAAGAAAAACTCCTGTAGTTTATTTATCAAAGACAAGAGCGTTATAATTTTCTCAGTGATTATTATTGTTTTTTGTTTGCGTAATAAATCCCCCAGTGGGTGGCTTAGCTGCGAATCCGCTTCGCCTAAGATTGTAAAAACAGTTTCCTACCGAGTGGCGAGCCAGCCTCCCACTCGGGGGGCTTAGCTGCGAATCCGTTTCGCCTAAGTTTGAAAAAATTCCTACCGAGTGGCGAGCCAGCCTCCCACTCGGGGGCTTAGCTGCGAATCCGTTTCGCCTAAGTTTGAAAAAATCCTACCGAGTGGAGAGCAATCCTCCCACTCGGGGGCTTAGATGCAGTCCAACACTCGCCTAAGTTCTCCCACTTAGAGACTTAGCTGTAGTCAGGCACTCGCCTAAGTTTGAAAAAATCCTACCGAGTGGAGAGCAATCATCCCACTCGGGGGCTTAGCTGCAGTCCAGCACTCGCCTAAGTTCTCCCACTTAGAGACTTAGCTCCAGTCAGGCACTCGCCTAAGTTTGAAAAAATCCTACCGAGTGGAGAGCAATCCTCCCACTCGGGGGC
>NC_041392.1:700595133-700633296 GCF_002162155.2 Triticum dicoccoides | reverse complement strand
CAGTCCAGTACTCGCCTAAGTTCTCCCACTCAGAGACTTAGCTGCAGTCAGGCACTCGCCTAAGTTTGAAAAATCCTACCGAGTGGAGAGCAATCCTCCCACTCGGGGGCTTAGCTGCAGTCCAGTACTCGCCTAAGTTCTCCCACCTGGAGACTTAGCTGCAGTCAGGCACTTGCCTAAGTTTGAAAAAACCCTACCGAGTGGAGAGCAATCCTCCCACTCGGGGGCTTAGCTGCAGTCCAGTACTCGCCTAAGTTCTCCCAAACACATCTCAATCCTCAAGGACGACAAGGGGCAGGTCGACTGCCACCTTCTCCTAGAGAGCTTCGCCACAAATACAATGCGCGATTCATCCTGCTCTACAGTAACGAAGTACGGGTCGACTGCCCCGCCACCCTTCTCCTGGAGAGCTTCGCCACAAATATAATGTGCGCTCCATCCCACTCTGCAGTAACAGGGTGTGGGTCGACCACTGCCCGCCCCTGGGGAGCTTCGCCACAAATATAAGGCATGGGTCGACTACTTCCCCCTCCTTTTGCAGCTCTGTCCTGGCCAGCTCCAGATCAAGGTTCAGTTGAATCTGCTGCTTCTCCAAGTCAACAAAGCAAGCTCCAAGATCGCAAGATTTCTGAAGTCAAAGGGGAGAAGTTATTTTACAGCGAAAAACAACAAAGGCAATAAATACTAAGACTACGGTCGACTGCCAGCAGTCCACCATAGCCTCGGGGACTACACCCAGTGGGTGCACTTAGCGTGCCCCCACCAGTTCTGACCCCACTCGACCGGCCCGCCGAAGTCGAGTCCAAAAAAAAGAGAGAAAGAACTCAGACTACAGTCGACTGCCAGCAGTCCACCGTAGTCTCGGAGACTACACCCAGTGGGTGCACTCAGCGTGCCCCCACCGGTTCTGACCCCACTCGACCAGATCGAGTGGAAGAGACAAACTATACATTCGACAAAATACTAAGACTACAGTCGACTGCCAGCAGTCCACCGTAGTCTCGGGGACTACACCCAGTGGGTGCACTCAGCGTGCCCCCACTAGTCCAAGAATTCAATCGATGCACCCAGTGGGTGTGCAGATGCAAAGATTTTCGGAAAGACTCTTCAGGTAGCATATCCTAACAGAACAAGCGTCAACCAACTAACCTGAACGTTGCTTTGGAGGGCCGAGCTGGCATCATAGGCGGCTTGGCTGGCGTCCCGCACCGCCTTCATCTTCTCCATCATAATGCCCGCTTGACGAATGGCTTCCCTAGCAGCATTCACCTCGTCCTCCGGGACACGATGGGTCGCAAAAATTGAAGGCGGGTCGACAGGGGCCTGAGCAATTGATGAAGAAGGCAAAGCACTCGATAGCGGCTCAGCGAAGGTAACAGGACCCCGATTGACGTCGCCAGTTCCTGAACAACTGGTTCCGCCCTCGGCGTCGTCTGTAGCGCCCTGCTTGCAGGAGCTCACCTGTTCTTCCCCGTCAAAGGCCTCTCGGGGTCTCCTTCATCATTAGGGAGGTCAATAATGTTGGGAGCTGTGCAAGGTTCAAATTGCCAAAAGCACGTCACCCAGTGATGCACGATACAGTTGAATCGACCAAAAAAAGATAGTATGGCAGAAATCATACCCCGATTAGAAGTGACCGCATCCTCCATCGCCTCATCATCATCCCTGTAAGCTGAGGTTCCAGAAGTGGCAGCGCTAACAATTCCAAAGTTCATCCAGTTAAAACAAGAAAAACAAACAGCGCGGAGCGTCGAGTGAATACAAGGAGAGACACTCACGCGGAGGCGACAGGGATATCGATCTTGATCTTTGGCAGCGCCTTCCGAGTCTTCGGCTCTGCAACTTTGGGGTGCTTTGGCACCTTCCCAGTCGGGGTTGGTGAAGAGATCCGAGGGTGCTTCGAAGACTGACCAGCCGGAGCAGTTGCCTTGTCGCGAGCACTCGGCCGTTCTTGGTCAAGCTTGGATCGCCTCTCCCTGCGAGGAGGCGACTCGACTTCTTCTCCAGCACTTGAGTCGTCGCTCCCTCTGTCCCCTTCACCATCGGAAGCCCCCTCGCTGCTTTCGCCGCCACTCGCCTCGCCTTCCAGAGCTTGCTCTTGCTCCCAGTTGGGCATGGAATACATTTCAATAATGGCCTGAAAGAAAGCAGGGAGAACAAAGTCAGTCGACGCAATACAGACGGCTACGCGAGTGAACTCAGATTACAAGCAAAAACTCAGAATCAGACCTGCTCGGGTGTGTTAGACTGGTCGAATGGAGGGACTCTCCTGGCCCCCCTGGGATTGTCCTTATTCTCGGTAATGCCAGACAGCCACTTCTCCAGCATGTCGTCGTCGACCTCCTCCGGGTGGATCCGAGTGGAGTCTTCAAGACCCGAATACATCCACATCGGATGGTCTCGGGCTTGGAGAGGCTGGATGCGCCATTGAAGGAAGACCTCCAAGAGATCCATACCAGTGACCCCGTCGCGAATAAGCTGGACCACTCGGTCGACCAGCACCTGCACATGCTCCTTCTCCTCCGGGAGCACCTTCAAAGGGGAGGGTTTTTCCACTCGGTCCATGGTAAAAGGAGGGAGGCCAGTCGATTGCCCTGGCGTCGACTGGTCTTTGCAGTAGAACCAAGTCGACTGCTATCCGCGAACTGAATCGGGGAGAATCATGGCCGGAAAGGAGCTTTTTCCCCTCGTCTGGATGCCAGGACCCCCACACATCTGGATCACTTGGGTCCTCTCGTCACTCGGATTAGCCCTTTTCGCTGTCTGGGAGCGACAAGTGAAGATATGCTTGAAAAGACCCTAGTGAGGTCGACAACCCAAGAAGTTCTCACACAAGGAAATGAATGCGGCAAGATAAACGATTGAGTTGGGGTTAAAATGGTGGAGTTGAGCCCCAAAGAAGTTTAGAAACCCTCGGAAGAAAGGATGAGGAGGTAAGGAAAACCCACGGTCGACGTGGGTGGCAAGAAGAACGCGCTCACCCTCCCGAGGCTGCGGCTCGGATTCCTTCCCCGGAAGCCGCACCGCGTCGTAGGGGATCAGCCCCCCTTCGGCCAAGTCGTCGAGGTCGTCTTGGCAGATCCTCGAGTGGATCCAGTCGCCCTGGATCCAGCCCTTCGGCAGGCCAGACCGCGAGGAAGATCCGCCCCGGCTGGTCGCCTTCCCCTTCGACTTCACTGTCGCCTTCTTGGCCCGCTCCAGAGCCGCTGTCTTCTCCCTCCTCATTGTCGTCGGCGAGGCGCGTGCAGTGCGGTGGTGTTAGGGCGAGAGCGAGCGCGGCGGAGGGACGTGAGGGAGAGAAGAGGTAATGGGATGCACTGCTCGGGGGACTCCGGTCCAGGCGCTTTATATCAAGCCGCTCCCGAGTGGCTGACGAGTAGGCCCAGGCGGCCCTGTCAAATCCCGCAACGACCGCACGAGCGATACGTGGCGAAAAATGTGGCGCAGGGATCGAGGCGGCTCCGCTCTATCTCGTCCGATTACTGCGGCCTCCCCCATCCCGCGCGCTTCCCAAAATTCGGATCCCACTAAATCCGCGGGCAACGAATAACTTGTCAGACCAAGGATCTCCTCCACACCATCACTCGGAGCCTTACAAGTAAAGAAACCCACTCGACGAGGAATTAAGAATGGATCAAGGCGACTGGAAAGGAAGTTGCTGCCATCACTCAGGCCCGTTGATCTGAAACTAGATATGCTCACGACATGAAAAACGAGTCGGAGAAGCTCTCAAATCCTTCCCCACTCAAACCTCGATCCATTCGGGGGCTAATGATGAAGCTATGTACCTAGGGTAGGGTCATGGACCTGTCCTACCTACCCTACCCGAGGACATCTCTAGAAGAAATCATCTTTCAATCGACTTGAAGGTGTTCCACTCGACAGACTTGAGGACACTCGACAGACTCGAAGACACTCGACCAAGAAGCAATCACTCGACCAAGATCCAACAACTCGACGGCCAGGAGACCTAAAGCCACTCCGCACGCTAACGGTCGGTCATTAAATAGCTTTTTATGGTCATCATAGCACTTTATTACTAGCGTTAATGAACATTGAAGCCTTGGTAACGTGGGCTGGCCGGGGGCCTGCCACACTCTATATAAGCCACCTCCCCCCTCCGAGACAAGGGTTCGCACCTCTGTAACTCATACACGCATAATCCAGTCAACCGCCTCCGGGCTCCGAGACGTAGGGCTATTACTTCCTCCGAGGAGGGCCTGAACTCGTAAAGCTTGCGTGCTTACAACTTCTCCACAGCTAAGATCCTGCCTGTCCATACGTACCCCCCTACATCACTGTCAGGCTTAGAACCACGACACCAGCCACTCGTCACGGATATTGTGCTTGAAGGCTGCTAGGGCCTCAGCGTCCGGACAGTCGACTATTTGATTTTTCTTTGTTAGGAACCGTGTCCAGAATTGTATGGCCGATTCCTTTGGCTGCTGGATTACATGACTTAGGTCATCGACGTCTAGGGGTCGCACATAAGTGCCCTGGAAATTGTCGAGGAATGCAGCTTCCAGGTCCTCCCAACAACTGATTGATCCTGTTGGCAAGCTGTTAAACCAATGCCGAGCTAGTCCTTTAAGCTTGAGTGGGAGGTATTTGATGGCGTGAAAATCGTCGCCGCGGGTCATGTGTATATGAAGGAGATAATCCTCGATCCATACCGCAGGGTCTGTTGTGCCATCATATGATTCGATGTTTACGGGTTTGAAACCCTCGGGGATTTGATGATCCATTATTTCGTCTGTAAAGCACAGTGGGTGTGCGACGCCTCTATACTGGGAGATATCATGACGTAGCTCCAATGAGCTTTGTCTACTGTGTTCGGCCCTGCCGAATTTGTGGCCGGCGTGACGGTTACCGTCTCGAGCCGTGGGGTGCCCATGCGATCCGTAGATCGATCGTGTTTGCCTTACCTTGTCCTCCAACATGTCTCATAAGTCCGGCGCATATTCCCGTGCCTTGGTACGGGGTGCGGCTTGAGTGGAGGGCCGGGAGGCCTCTCTGTCGCGGCCACGAGGTGGCCGTTCGGCCGTATCAAGTGCTTCCTCCTCTAATCGGGGTAGCAACTTGCGCTTTGGGTAACTCTTGGAGGGGTGTTCGAGTTTATGCTCTTCGGCCGCAAGGACTTTAGTCCATCTGTCAACCAGCAAATCTTGATCAGCTCTGAGCTGTTGCTGTTTTTTCTTGAGGCTTCTTGCCATGGCCATAAGCCTGCGTTGGAAATGCCTTTGCTCAACTGGATCCTCTGGCACGACGAATTCGTTGTCATCGAGACTTGCCTTGCCTTCGGAGGGAGGCATATAATTATCGTCCTCGACCTCTCTGTCTGCCGCTCTCTCATGAGGGCTGGTTTCTCCATCCTCCTGTGCTAAACCTTGCCGGAGGGGGTTTTCTTCGGCACTCTCTGGAGTATTATTATCTCCCGTGCTGGAATCGCCGTTTTTGTGTTGGCGGGATTTTGAGCAGCGCCGCTGACGCTGGCGCTTGGGCTGTTTCTTGGAGGGGTCATCCTCCGCTGTTCCATCGTCCTCTCCCTCTTTTGGGGTGTCCACCATGTATATGTCATATGACGAGGTGACTTTCCAGGGCCTAGTAGGCGCTGGTTCTTCATCATCTCCTTCATCGGCGTCCATACCGTCGATGTCTTCAGAGTCGAAGTTGAGCATGTCGGTTAAGTCATCGACAGTGGCTACAAAGTGGGTGGTGGGTGGGTTTTGAATTTCTTCATCGTCCGTACCCCAACCTTGCTGACCGTAGTCCGGCCAGGGCTCTCCTGATAAAGAGAGAGACTTCAATGACTTCAGGATATCGCCGAAAGGCGAGTGCTGAAAAATGTCTGCGGCAGTGAACTCCATGATCGGCGCCCAATCGGATTTGACTGGCAGGGGCGCGGAGGGCTCGGAGTCCGGAGAGGAGTCCGGCTCCTTGGAGTCACGAGCCTCGCAGAGTACGGGGCTGGTGTTCGGCTCAATCTCTGTTTGGATCACAGCCCCCGAGGTGGCGTCCAACCGCCCATCCTCGATCGGCGCAGTTGACTCCGAACTAAGGGTCGGAGCCGGTGCGGGTGCGGCCTCCAGGGCACCGTTCGGCGGCAGAGTTAGATCATGCTCGTCATGACAGTGCGGCGCGCTCGGCAGTGGTTCGAATCTGTCGAAGATCAAGTCCCCGCGGATGTCAGCCGTGTAGTTTAAACTTCCGAATCTGACCTGACGGCCAGGGGTGTAGCTTTCGATCTGCTATAGATGGCCAAGTGAATTGGCCCGCAGTGCGAAGCCGCCAAAGACGAAGATATGTCCGGGGTGGAAGATCTCACCCTGGACTGCATCGCCATTGATGATCGTAGGAGCCATCGGGCCTGACGGCGACGACACAGAGGAACTCTCAATGAAAGCACCAATGTCGGTGTCAAAACCGGCGGATCTCGGGTAGGGGGTCCCGAACTATGCGTCTAGGCCAGATGGTAACAGGAGGCAAGGGACACGAAGTTTTTACCCAGGTTCAGGCCCTCTCGATGGAGGTAAAACCCTACGTCCTGCTTGATTAATATTGATGATATGGGTAGTACAAGAGTAGATCTACCACGAGATCAGAGAGGCTAAACCCTAGAAGCTAGCCTATGGTATGATTGTTGATGTGTATGTTGTCCTACGGACTAAAACCCTCCGGTTTATATAGACACCGGAGAGGGTTAGGGTTACATAGAGTCGGTTACAATGGTAGGAGATCTGAACATCCGTATCACCAAGCTTGCCTTCCACGCCAAGGAAAGTCCCTTCCGGACACGGGACAGAGTCTTCAATATTGTATCTTCATAGTCCAGGAGTCCGGCTGAAGGTATAGTTCGGCTATCCGAACACCCCCTAATCCAGGACTCCCTCAATGCCCGATATGAGTGCATACAACATGGCATCACAACAAAACTCTACAACTCAAGTACTTTATTTAAAAGCTCCAGAGAGCCATACATAACATGTTCATATAGGTAGGGGTCACACGACCCGACATTCAAGTCATACAATCATACAAGCACATGCGGAAGCAACTAGTCTGAGTACAGACACTAGAAAGAAAGAAGGCTTCTCGAAGCCTGTCTATCTACATAGGGCCCTCCATGGCCAGGATCACCACCTGGGTGGCTAGTCACTCATCGACATCAAGGTCTACGTAGAACCCATCGGAGGGGGCGATGTTGTCGTCTGAAAACAGTAATTAAGCAAACATGAGTACAAAGGTACTCAGCAAGTCTTACAACAGAACCTACTATACATGCTCATTCTCAAGAAGGTGGTGGAGTTATTGCAGCAAGCCAGCTTTGACTCTTGGCTAAGCTATCCTACGAGACTCCACTAGTAAAATAGTTTTCGCACACGAGTCCACTAATCACCAACACAAATACTCCACCGGGGATCCTCCCTCGTTATCCAATGAGAGGGCCATCCTCGGTACTCACACTTATCTTGAGTCTTTTAGTAGTATCCATTAACTTGTCTATGAACTGTATAGGCAACCAAGTAGTCCTTTACCGCGGACACGGCTATTCAAATAGTTTTATACCCTGCAGGGGTGTACTTCATCACACATGTTTCCACCACTTAGCGTCTGCACACGACATGTGCTCGGCAGATTTCAAGCGAAAACCGACGTGGGTGTAGACCACGACCTGACTAACCGCACAAGTCTCTAGTCCAGGTCTATCGCCTATTCAGATTCCATCCGCAAGGAAATCCGGCCGGGGTGTCCTCAACGGCCCCAAACGATGTGTACAGGGTCCCAAGACGCCAAACGGGCGCCCGGCATACCCGGCCACAGTGTATCTACCGCATCATAGCCCACCCCTAGGGTCAGCGCTACGCACAACCACCAACACATCTTTACCTACTAATAAAGCACCTATTGCTTCTGGTGGTATGTCATTTAATTTACCCCATAAGTTGACAAAATTTACCCACCAATGCCACCCGTAAGTTAAAAAACGATTCGGTTCCACCAAATACGCCGCGCCGCTCGGTTCTTTAAGATGATGATGCTGAATATATATTAGTTGCATAGAGACAGTGCAGTGGCTAAAGCCTCTCTCTTCTATCTTGGACACCAGGGTTCGATTCCCAAGTGCTGCATATATCCCCCACCTTTTTTGTCACGCACCTCCCCTACCCACCCAGTGCGCGTTAAGTGGGCCGGCCCGCAGGGCGTGACGCCTCTTTTTTTTCTTTTTTTGCATTTCGTCTTCTGCTTTTTTTCTCATTTCTTTTTTTTGTTTCTTCCTTCTTTAAATTAATTTGAGATTTCCAAAATTAAAAAGATTGCGAATTTTTAAAAACATGTTCGAGAAATCATAAAATATTTGTGATTTCAAAAATGTGTGGGAAATCATAAAAATTTTGTAGTTTCAAAAATATAATTGATTTTTCAAAAGTGTTCGCAAATTATTACAAAATCACAATTTGGAAAAAAATGTTGAGAAATAAAACCATGTACATGATTTTTGAAAAAATAATCGTGTATTCAAAACAAATTCGTGAATCTGACAAAAATATCCATGAAATTTTAGAAAATATTGAAACAACTCAAAAAATTGCAAGTTTGTGGTCGATGATATTTGTTTTTAAAGTGTGTCGTTAAATGGCAAGCTCATTGCCTTGGGATTTACCAAGTCGACTATATTACGATCACGTGGACATCGCATCCATCATCAGCGAGGGTGGGAAGAAAGATAAGTGGCAACATGGCGAGTCACTGTGTCAAAATAGAGGACGCAAAAAAAAGTGGACGCTCATATGTCAAGGTATGTTTTTAACACTCATTTGTCAAGGTATTGAGTCATACTTATTTGGCTAGAGTGTAATTTTTTATCCCCAGGTTCTGCTGATTTTTTCCCTCTTTTTGTGATGCACCTCTCCTCCCTCAGTGCGCGTTCATGGGCCAGCCCGCAGGGCGTGACTCCCCTATTTTTTACATTTCGTCTTTTGTCTTTTCTTTTCTTTTCTCATTTCTTTTTTTATTTAAATTAATTTGAGATTTTCAAATTTCAAAACGTTGCGAGTTTTGAAAAACATGTTTGAGAAATCATAAAATGTTTGTGAATTCAAAAATGTGTGGGAAATCATAAAATTTTCGTAGTTTTAAAAAATATTAATGATTTTAATGTCAAGAGAGGTCGGGATAGACCGAATTTAACATGGGAGGAGTCCGTTAAGAGAGACCTGAAGGATTGAAGTATCACCAAAGAACTAGTTATGGACAGGGGTGTGTGGAAGCTTGCTATCCATGTGCCAGAGCCATGAGTTGGTCGTGAGATTTTATGGGTTTCACCTCTAGCCTGTTGTTGTTGTTGTTTAAAAAATATTAGTAATTTTATAATTGTTTGCAAATTATAAAACATGTTCGCAACATGGCGAGTCACTGTGTTAAAATAGATGACGCTCGTATGTGAGGGTATTGATTCAAACTTATTTGAATAGCGTGTAGTTTTTTTCTCTCCTGTTGCAACGCACGGGCATGTTTGCTAGTAACCTACAAACACCAGAAACTAGTTGCAACTCCTGGACAGAGGGCGAGAGGGGTCAGTAAGTCGAGCGGGGTCATATTTCAGGTCCCAATGTGTGGTAGTAGCTGAATCTTAAATCGCGCATACAGATCTCAGTTCCTACGGACGGCCTCAATGAAACAACCCACCATGTACTCCTACATGGCCTCTCATCGATACCTTTACCAAAACATGTTCAACACATCCCTCACATTACCGACATAATCATTTCACTCTAGCCCATCACCCAGATGAACCAGACCTGACACAACTCTAAGCATAGCATGCATAACAAGGTAGGAATCACACACATGGATCAATCAACTCCTACACATGCTAGTGGGTTTCATCTAGTTACTGTGGCAATGACAGGTCATGCAGAGGATAAGGGTTCAACTACCATAGCACACAGCAGTTTGAATCGCGTTGCCTTAATGCAGTAAACAAGAGCAGAAGCGAGAACATGGGATTGTATCGGAATGATCAATGGGTTGCTTGCCTGATGTAGTGGTAGTAGGGTACTGCCCTTCAGACGGATACTCGGGGTTATCCTCGGAGGCAGAACCTACCACGAAAGACACACCGAACATAATCAACACATGACAATATGCAACAATATGATGCATGCTATGACATGGCAAAATGAATGTGTCTTGGCCTAATGCAGGCTAAAACAGAAAGGAATGAACCCATTTGAATCAAAGATTCAAATGATAGTTCATTTAACTTAGCCTTATTAGTGCATTATCTTATTTTTCTTAAACAGCAAGGTTATCTTGTTTCGTCATGCATGAAACCATTACAGATGGATAGATTGCACACCTGCACGTTGCGTACGCTGCCGGTGAGCAGACCTAGCCTCCCTTATACAAGAGTAGGCGTTCCAATCCAACCCGGCGCGCGCCGCTCAGTCGCTGACGTCACGAAGGCTTCGGCTGATATCATGACGTCGAGTGCCCATAACTGTCCCCGCGTAGATGGTTAGTGCGTATAAGCCAGTGGCCAGACTCAGATCAAATACCAAGATCTCGTTAAACATGTTAAGTATCCGTGAACGCCGACCAGGGCCAGGCCCACCTCTCTCCTAGGTGGTCTCAACCTGCCCTGTCGCTCCGCCTCAAAGTAACAGTCGGGGGCCGTCGGGAACTCAGGCCCACCACTACCTGAATGGAGCCACCTGCCCCTTCAGCCCCCATCTCCGAACAGTGTCATAAGTAATGTAACAGTATAAGTATATATCATATGCCCGTGATCACCTCCCGAAGTGATCACGGCCCAGTAGTATAGCATGGCAGACGGACAAGAATGTAGGGCCACTGATGGTAAACTAGCATCCTATACTAAGCATTTATGATTGCAGATAAGGTATCAACATTTGTAGCAACAATGACAGGCTATGCAACAGAATAAGATTAACGAAAAGCAGTAACATGCTACACTACTCTAATGCAAGCAGTATAGAGGAGAGTTGGCGATATCTGGTGATCAAGGGGGGGGGGGGCTTGCTTGGTTGCTCTGGCAAGAAGGAGGGGTCATCAACACCGTAGTCGTACTGGGGGTCTCCAGCAGTCTCGGGGTCTACCGGAAAGAAGTAACGGAGGGGGAACACAATAAATAACAGAGCAATCAATGTAACAAAAAGCAAGATGCGGAATTATGTTGTGCTAGGGGTGACCTGACGCGGTACGAGGTGATACCGGTGAAGGGGGGAAACATCCGGGAAAGTATTCCCGGTGTTTCGCGTTTTTGGGCAGATGAACCGGTTGCGTGTTCACTATGCTAGGGATGCGTGGCAGACGAATGGGCTGCGTATCCGGATTCGTCTCATCGTTCTGAGCAACTTTCATGTACAAAGTTTTTTCATCCGAGCTACGGTTTATTTTATATTAATTTTAAAAGATTTAAATTAATTTTAGCATTTATTTAATTAATTTAATATAACGTCATCCAGAATAGTGTTTGCTGACGTCCGCATGACGTCAACAGTCAATAGAGGTTGACTGGGTCAAACTGACATATGGGTCCCACATGTCATTGACTGATTAATCTAATTAGGATTTAACTAAACTAACATGTTAATTAGGTTAATTAAATTGGATTAAATAACTTAATTAATCTATCTATCTATACCTATACTAATTTTGGACTCCCCAGAAATTACCATATTAATTAGAAATTACTGGCCGTTCATCTACTGGGCCCGAATTATAACGGTGTAGATCCACCCATATAAGCCTTGCAATCAAAGAAAAAACCAACATAACGTTTGCTGTAAAAAAGCAATATAAAGCACCTTTCAAAAAAAACAATCAAAAGAATCTATCGTATCTATCTATCTATCTATATCTATCTATCTATCTTTCTATCTATACCTCTATACCTATACTAATTTTGGACCCCCAGAAATTACCACATTAATTAGAAATTACTGGCCGTTCATCTATTGGGCCCGAATTATAACGGTGTAGATCCACCCATATAAGCCTTGCAATCAAAGAAAAAACCAATATAACGTTTGTTGTAAAAAAGCAATCTAGAGCACCTTTCAAAAAAAACAATCAAAAGAATCTATCGTATCTATCTATCTATATCTATCTATCTATCTATCTATCTATCTATTAGGCACTTCCTAAATATTCTCACGTTAATTAGATTTTACGAGCCGTTAATCTGGTGGGCCCGAATTATTACGGTGTAGATTGATTCATTGAACTAAAAAAACTCACATATATCTCTCATCTCTCCCAGAAACCAACGCTCTCCATCTCTCTCTCTCTCTCCACGATCTATTCTTCTTCATTATCTCTCTCTCCCTAGATGGAAGACAAATCCATCCACAATCTCTTCCTCTCCATTATCTCCCTCGCCCTCACAGGAGAACAAAATTGTAGGATGGATTCCATGTCTTCAAGGAGTTTTTCCTAATGTATTAGATCCATATTTTTTTCACACTATTTATTCTAGATTTGTTTTCTTGCAGGTTTAGAGCGGAATCAATTTTTGCCGTCTCCACGAATTGGATCCTGAATCTTCTCACGTATAAATTTTGGATGCTTTATTGAGATCAGGTCAGAGCACACGAACAATGCCCATCATCGCTGCTCAAGATTCTCCCACTCTGCATGAAGTTTGTCTCTGGTCGGTTGCTGTCATTGGGCAGGTTAGCGAATCGTCCTCCCACCCAATATTTTTTAGCAATTATTTGTTCCGCTGGTTAGATGAAACATGTTGCTTACTTATTGCACGAAGAACTGACTTGATCATAGTGTTACTCTTTTTTTTTTGAATTAATTCCTTAATTTGATAGCTGCTTCCCTAAATTAGTTTTAGAACAATAAATCAATTGACAGTAGAGTAGCGCATGTACGTGCAAAGTTAGATAGGCAGGTGGATAGATTCCGTCGAAGTCACACGTACGAGCTAGCTCACATACATAGAGCCGCCGCCTTGATGCGTGTACGATAGTACGTACAGAGGAACAGGAAAATTTCGACTAGAAACACGCACGCACACGACACAGGAGCACACAGCGAATTGATGGCCACAGGATCATGTGAGTCCTATTTGATTTCTTTCTATTGACCCCACTATCCATTACATATGAGGTGTTATTTACATACATGTATATATATTACTTGGCTTGACTTAATACAAACCTGGCATGCGCATCCATGTAGGATACACATGCATACACGGCGGACGCGGGATTAACTCTAATACCCTAGAGGGTAAACAAGTACTAATCTTCAGAATTTTGTGTCCATAGCGATTAATCTTTTTGTATTCCTTTAATTTGTTATATTCAAGTTCTACATTATTTCTTTTTTGCAGTCATTGGTTGAAAACAATGGTCTGCGATATACTCGATGCGAAGGATTCCTGGAAAGGTAATTAGGCTTTAGCATGCCATTATCCCTGAAAGCAATGAAATATTTTTTTCTAGCGATTTGTTATACTGTTTTTTCAATCACATTAGTAGAGTACGCAGTTCACATTGTTTACATACTACACGGCAACCAAGAGTTAATCAAAGTTTTGTACTCGGCTTGCGCCTCTAATAATCTCCGCAATTTTGTATTCCTTTCATATGTATTGAAGTTATGTTTTATTTTTTTCTTTGCTTCGAAAGCAATGGCACCTGATATGCTTGATTCAATTAGCAAGGAAATTGATTAAATAGGAAATTAGGACTTATAGAAGCTATTATGAATTTATAGGCTTCTTTGTCTATCATAATGCATTGTATTTGCTTCATAGCAAGGTAATGAAACATTGGTTAGCAAGATATGGCCATTGGTCTACCAAGCTTCCGTTTACATGGTATCAAATTTTCGGTTATATCTTTGTGGAATTTCCATCCATTTGAAGGTGACAACATACTGGTATTTTTTTCACATGATGAAATTTCACGATATAAAATGTCTAAAAAATTGGGATAGCCAAACAAAGATGCACATTTTCTAGCATTGATGTTCTTTCGAGCAAAGATGCTAGACGATTTACTTATCTGGTAGAACTATATTTGTTGAAATTATGAATTCATATGGTCTCTCCATATTAACACTGCCTAAAAAAAGAACCATGTAATTTGCACCGTTACATGTGATTTGGGTGCAACAACAATCTGCACCATGTTTTAGGAAGAGTAAAAATATGATTAAGAAATCTGCAATATTATGGATAGATATGGATGATTGTGACATCAATAGAGGACAAACAAATACAGAAAATATGTGCACAGCAATTGGTAGATGCCAATACCTCATGTATAGTTACCAAGATTATTGTGTATAGGATGCTCTATATTGTTCACTATCTACCACATGCCACATTATGTATCATTCTTTTGTGTTAATTAACAAAAAAATGTTTTTGTATAAGCATGTTGCTGACAATAAGATAATTGTGCAGGAAACCAAAAAGACTAGGATGGGAACACATGTTGCATTTTATTCTGATGAAGAATTGGGAATAAGGGCATTCAGGATAGAGATGTGGCAGCATTGATATAATACCGGAAAACAATGCTGATGTTGAGCATTCAGAAATCAGAGGAACCAAGATTATTCGAAGATCAACATAAGTACGAGCACAAGCAAATTCAGGAATTGAATAGGATAAGTATGTAAGCTTTCTTGGTGTATTTTCCTGTTCTTTCATAATATAAGTATCAGGCCTCAATAATTGCTATAGACATTTAAGTTAGTGACTAATACATTCTTTTTATTGTTTTCCAGTAGAAAACTTCAAAGCAAGCGCTGATTGCTGATGAAGTCATTGTTAACCAGCATAAAAAATTTGGGACAGGGAGCACAAGTCGTGTTATGCATCTTGATGAAGAATCAAAAACTAAGGGATGAAAGGAAACGAATGAATCAAAATTCATGGAATAAAGAACAGTGATGAAGAAGACCGCAAATCAAAGACTGGAAGGTTCTCAAAGTCATAAAGATTCCAAACTGAGGACATTGTGTAATGGGGTTGATAAACAATCAGCGACCTGAGACATTCCAAAACATGGTGCATCAAGGACTAAAAAACAAGTAGCGCATTGATAAATATTTAGTGACATTTAGGATTTTTCAAAAATGTACATGCACATCAGATTTGTACTAAATGTACATGCACATCAGTTTTTTATTACAAAAATGCCAATTAATCTGTAGTAGATGTTTGGGTTATATCTAAATGTCTAAAACAATTAAATATTGATCGCCCCTATTGCTCACTAGCCATGGTCAACATGTGTCAAACTTAGTGGAACAAATCAAAACAACAAGATCTAACTATTACAACAAAACCAGGAATTAAGCATATACCCGTTAATCTACCTAGGTTATATAATGCCATTGAAATATAATACAGTAATATATCAGGTGACCAAACATTCCAAATGTGAAAATAAAACAAATACACAGGAAAAGGTTGCTACCTAAGTAAACCAAGCTCCCAGCTTGCGATACTAGAACCTAATAGTAGTCATCTAACATCATTAGAGCAGAAACAAAGGAAGCTATATCGGAAAGAAAGAAATATTCCATCTGACATTTTCAATATGCTAGCCCGTGCGAATGCACGGGTTGGCGACTAGTTCCTATAAAACTCCAGCGTCAATCCTTCCCAAAAGAACCCTCACACAGTATTTTTCTCCCTATGCCTTCTCCTTCCAATGCCCTTCCATCCAAAGCCGAGCTAGAGCCTTTCCTCACCCCTCGCGATCCAATCTAATCTATTCCCATATTCCTTCTGTTCAACCTTTAAATCTCCAAAGCCTCTGTGATCCAATCTGGTTTTCTTTTTAGCCATATTGATGAATCAGACTGGAGCTTGGTGGTGCAGCGGAGGAAGTGTATAGATGACAGTTTCAAGCAGATTGGCTGGCTGCTGTTGTCATTGAGGATACAGAGTTCTTGGGTGCAGCTGGCCCCTTGGAGCAGATTATGGAGAAGATGGAACGTCTACGTCCTCCTAGGCTGCACTCTAATTGGTGGGTGTGTGGACTCTATGGACGTTGTAGCACATGATCAAGTATGGAGGACGAGCAGAAGGTAGGAGATGATGTTTCTAGATTTCTTGATTCTAGGAAAATTATGTCAATCTCATGACTGCTATAGTGTGGCTACCTGGCTAGACTGCTAGAGTGAATTATTTTGTTAATTTCTATATGCTAATTTTCTCCTTCTTTTACTTACTGATTGACTATGGTTTTTCAAGTCACATGAAAATTGTGGAGTAACATGTGCCAATGGAACGAATTGGTTTGTTTTGTCTCTCTTATTGATTTCTATCTCCTGTTTCCATGATTTTGGGGTACATGTGCATGCTTGACTGAGTGCCCTATCGTCTCTCTTCTCCCCGAAAACAAATCTATGTCTCTCTTAAGGAGGAAGCGAGTTGGGGCATGGATCTGATGCACGTAAGGGGCCTATCACATTATAATTATTTTCCTCATGTTGTTCAGGTTCGTCTCCAACCACTATTTGATTTTTTCCTGTTTGTACTTGAACCAGTTGTATCTTTTCTGTTGTGTTCGAGCTCTATAGAAGGATGAAGGTGTGTTTTCCAAACCGCATAATTTGTAGAATCAACAATGGTGCTGACATGGAATCCAATTCCCCAATCGCTCCACTCCCTGGCGGCTGCAGCAATGGCGAACTATTGTGGACTGCTTCCGGCCTATGAGGTAGAAGAAGAGATCATGACACCCAAAGCTCGAGGAAGAAGGAGGGTCAGTGCGGCTCCTCCCAGACATCTGCTCTCACGTAAGCCCTTTTTCCCTGCTCAACCTGTCCAAGTCTCTCACGTATCCTTTTTTTCCCAGGCTCAATCTCGCATGTCTCTCTCTTTTGCATGTACCTCTCTCTCTCTCTCAGGACTCTCCCTTCTCTACTTAGTTAATCGGAAAATATCTTGCCTTCCCATGTAGGTCTCTACAAAAACACACTCATGCAAAGTCCATATCGTGTTCCTCTTCGGATCGGCTATTCTATTGTTCAATCGATCCACAACTGATCTAGCCTCCGCCAGGACAGCCACGGGCGGCTTTACTTGAAGTCCTGCCACATGCCATTGCGAAGAATTTTATGGGAGTCTATTCTGACCTTCTTGAGCCTTTCCTGGTGTGGACCCCACCTACCGCATGCCATTGCTAACATGTCTAATTTTGTAGGACAAAGAGACGAAGGCAAGCACGTAGGGTTGCTAGCACTGATGCCCACTTTGCCGGAGAAACAGTAGGAACACAAGCATGTTATTTTTCTGATGATAAAATCTTCCAAGTCCGCTGATGTTGTTCGCATCTATATCAAGTAACTGCTCCTCCTCAGTTTAGATGTGCAAAGTTGTCTCCTGCTGTGTAAACACTTGCCCTACCTATGTTGGCAGCAAGCCAGCAAATCATGTCCAGGCCGATGTTTTCCTCCTGGTCCTGGGATCATCAACAAAACTTAATCTTGGGATGATAAACTCCATGACTAGAACGCGTTGTGAACATCCATTTTACTACCAGTCCAACATGACATGCTGCCTCCCAATATGATTCTTTTGGTAGCAGTGGCCGCCTTAATTTTTTTTCCCTGTATCCAGATCTTTGATTACGTAATAAGCATAGCCTCTACATGATGCCACTGTGGTGTCTTAATTGGTTGTGTTATGGATACCTCCATTGCAGGATTGGTGATCCACGTTTGCAGATTTATAAGTTTCCTGTATAATATTTTCAGGCTATATATTTTCTATTTGTTCACTAGATGCCTGATGAAATTCCTATCGGAGCCAACAATTTATTTTACTACCAGATATATCTATCAAACTCTGAGGACAAGATCATCAAGTCTCAGAGTTAGCAATATGGTATGTACTGATCTACAAGTACCAATAAAATGCATTGACTCTTTATGTCAAACATGAAAATAATTGAGGAAGGATTGTAATATGTACATGCATTACAGGGGTTATTGTTGACATTAAGTAATTGTTGTTCATATATAGAGGTTAGTGTCGAACCACTAACAGCGAGCGAATGATTGGAGGTGGTGCCATATCGTTATGTAAGCGTTTCTCTCCACAAGATGGCGATATAAATGTCCGAACCTGTAAGTGTTCGAACTACTGATATTTATATTTGATTAATTAGGACAGCGTAAAGCAAAAGGACTACTACTACCATATATTTATATATATTTGCTATGGACTCCACCCATCTATTAGCCCGTTGTACTGCCAGGGAGTACTACTACCATATTACTATACGCATGAATTGCCTCATGCTTTCCCTTGCAAGTGTAATTGCTATACGCATGAATTTAATGCAATTTGGCGAGAGTTCATACTCTAGCCAGTTCATGGAAGAAACAGAGGATTCATAGTTCCCGATAACGAGTGTAAGGTAATATAGCTGCTGATGTTGCTGGATTAATACATCTGTTTTAGTCTCTTCGACAGCATGTGAATCATAACCACTTTTGTTAGGTCAATTGTTATCCAGCACTTGCAATCTGTTGTCCTCCTTTTCCGGTGTCTTTGTGTTCTCAATAAGGAAATCTCATATGTACTTTTTTTATAAATTATTAAATCTGTTCATATTCTGTACATCTTTCCAGTATATATGCACAGTTTGTCAAACAAAAAGACAACCAATCATCTAATTTTGGACGTTGCCCGGACTAACTAACGTTGATCAATCAACTCATGTAGTTGCGTGGCGTGTACACGTGCCCAGACTCAAGGCCCGTGTGTCCAACTGTAGGCACGTAAAGATATATATGTAACTAGCAGTTTTACATAGATAATGGTACGCATATGGAGATGTGCTAGCCTTCATCAGGGCTATGCTGAGGTTTCTCAAGCCATCTAAATGTTTTCTCTTATTGGTTATGTTAATTAAAAGTTTAAAACTGCAACACTCAACTGAGATTGTACCCATATGTACTATAAATCCACATCTTCACAATGTCTCAATTTCTCTCCTCCTCTTTCATCAGATATGGGTGATGGCGTACACAAAGTAGTCTGGGTACACTATGTTCTGATCAAAGATGAATACACAACAGGGTGAGGATCGATGCTTGATGAGGTATGTGTTCGTATTTAAAGCTAGATGGGAAAGGTAATTTTTATTTTTGTAATTCTGATTTTCTCTGTATAGATGAACAATAGAGTGAATAATTTCTCTGATTTGGGGTGGCCTTTGAAAAATGCTTTCCTACGATTATGAGTAGTTGTACAAGGACATTGCTCATCCACTAATCATTATTCATTATAATTTGTATTTTAGACTGTCGCAAAAAATAGTGATGGGATTGACCGAACCCTGTTACCGTTCCCCCTTTTATAACCAAGCGACCAAGGTTAATTAAACATTGAAGAAAGTTTTTACAACTGTACACACGTAAGTACATGTAATTAGCAGTTTCATGATAAACAATGTAAGCATATGGAGATGCGTTAGCCTTCATCAGGGTTGTGCTGTGTTGCATATATGTACTGGCTATGCTCCGAATTTAAGTATGACACATATTCGAATATGTTGTTCAAGTGCATCTAATACAAAAGAGTTATATGTAAGGATCTGTGCTGTGATGTTCAACAAAATCTCTCTGGAAATTGTAGCATTCTTCAAGTTTAAAATGTGTTAAGGTTGTTTGTTAAATTCCAACTTATTTGTTGTATTGTCCCTTAGTTTCTTACCTCACTTGAATAAGGTGTGTTCTTTCTTTAGATTTTTTTCCTTACCCAATTAGTTTCAAGGATATATGAAGTGTCATGCATATGAACTATGTGTGAATATTTCTCTTATAGTTTTTTCTAGATTGATCTTATTTAAGGGAAACAATCGTTTATCATTAAGAAAAACATAGCACTCTCTAAGATCGCCAATGGAGTATGGCTAAGCAATTAGGCAATAACTTGACGACTTCGAATATTACTGAATTTATATGAAACTTATTTCATCATATTTACAAATAACTTATATCAAGTTATCTCGGCACAAATTATTTTTTCGTGTCATCTCATTAATTAACGTGGTTACATCCAACTAACTCATTTCTATTATATAACTTCCCATCAATCCTCAAGTTCGATATCCTTGCAAAACACATCATCAATGTTAATGATATAGATTTCAACGCAATATTATTTAATTAGCCCGTGCGCACGCACGGGTTGACAACTAGTTGAATTAATGCGTCAGCATGACATAAGTGTGACGTCAGCGGGTCAACTGGGTCGGCCAGGTCAAACCTGACTGGTGGGCCCTGTCTGTCAGTGACTTAGCTAACTAACAAGATTAAATTAACACTAACTAACTGTCAGTGGGGCCTGGGCCCACATGTCAGTGACTAAACTAATTAAAATTAGTTAGTATTAATCCTAAACTAATTAACAGGCCGGCCCCACCTGTCATAGACTCAGGGAAAATCAACCTGGGCCCACACGGGGTCAAACAGGGTCAAACTCGCCGGTGTTTAGCCGCCGGCGAGGCCAGACGCGGCGGAGCAGCGCGGGTTTTGCACTCCGGCTACCAAAAGGACGGCGGAGACCATCTACGTGATGCGGGGAGTGAGCCGCGTTGAGTGGTGGCAGTGGGCGGAGCTGGGGTGGCCGGAAACGACGCCGGCGACGAGTTTGGCGGCGGCCGGAGCTCGGTGAGGTTGAACTAGTCGCTAGGGGGCACGGAGAGGCGCGTTTGTTTAGTGCGTTGAGCTCCCGGGGGTGCGGTAGGGCTAGTGGACAGGGTGGCGCGGCCATTGGGTGGCCGGAGCCTCGTCGGTGATGAGCTCCGCGGAGGCGCGTGCGGGTGAGCTACATGCAGTCGCTACGGGGCTCGAGAGAGGGAACGGATAGGGTGGGGAGGTGGCTGAGCTCACGGGGGTCACATCGAGGCAGTCGGCGAGGTCGGGGACGAGTTGATGCGGCGGGGACGGCGAAGGGGATCTCCGGTGGACGGAGTTGAAGGCGAGCTCGTGCAGCGTCTCCGGGGCGAGCGAGCGCTCGGGGATGGGTCGGGGCGAAGCAGTGGACGACGGCGGAGCTCGTGGACACGATGGCGCGGCGTGAGGACGACGGAGGGTGCGGCTACGACGACGGTGCGGCGGCAGGGGCGTCGGCCATGGTGGGGAACGGCGAGGGAGAGAGACAGGGGGAATGGCGTGTCCAGGGGCTTCGGTGCGCGACGTGGAGGCGTCCAGGCGTCCAGGGGCGCGGTCGGCAAGCAGGTGGCGCCGTGGCGAGCTCAGGCACGCCGGCGTCACCTCCCTGCCTGCCTAGCAGTGAAGACGCAGCTGGCTGGCGCGGGTCAGCACAGTGCTGGGCCGCCAGGTGGGCCGGCTGGTGGGCTAGGTGGGCTGCGCCAGGTAAGTTCCTCTCTCTCTTTTTTCTGTTTTTATTTATTCTATTATTTCTGTATCTTCAGGGCTTTATTAAAAATGCCAGGGCATTTCCAAAAATTATAAAACTAATCATGGCTACTGCTTAGAATATATCCAACAGCAAACATTTTAGTTTATGATTATTTGAGCATTTAAAATATTTTATAACATTTAAATGCCAAAATGCAAATACTATAAGAATTAATCCAATGACCTTAAGATGTCCTAGAAAAATGTGCACCATTTTTGTCAAAAGTTTTAACCCAAAACAAAAAGGGTGGGATTTTTAGAAGGGCATTTCAGGTTCATTGAAGAAGGTTTTAGTAAATCCTAGCTGTTCCAAGGGGGTGCTGGGGGTTCTGTCATCCCCATTCAGTTTTCTGGGAATTTAAACATGATGCACATGTTCAACCAATCATAATGCATGACTAACACAGAGATGTGACAATCACTCATAGCCATTGGTCACCTAAATCCAATGGCTGAGATCATCAGGATTCGCCATGAACAGTAGACTGATACTGCCTCTATAGTGTTCTGGAACAATCACGTGACCTTTCAAGAACAAAAGAAGCCCATGTTCCCTGCCTCATGGGCCGTATTGCCGCTTGAGTATATGGCAGTTTGAGCCCAAACGAGATTGTTTGGGAGTAAAACAGGGAGCAAAAAGTAAGGTGCCGTCTTTTTAGATGTGCACATACATTTTCTTGTAAGAATAATAATCCCTACCTTTATAATACTTATCAATTATAATTAATTAGTATCTACATCCGCACATTTCTATATTTTCTTTTTGCCTTTTATCAACCAGCAAATCTATGGCTTATTCTCTTTTACCAAAATCACTCTCTTCAACTAAGACGTGCCTTGCACATGTATACATACTAGTTTTTATAAGTTAACAAGATGTGGGATATTGTTTTTTATATATGTAAATATCTATTAAATATATGATGACAATAACAATAATATATAATAACATATAAAATAATTTAAATATATATAATATAGTTAGAAGGGAAACATAAGTTGGACCAGACGTTCCTATTTTTATATAGAAAAATAGAACAGACCTCTGCGTTTTTGCTTCAAAAAAAACATAAATTGGGTTGTCGATGTTTCAGGAAAAATAAAACCTCGGATGGGAGGTCCATAGGCCGGTCGATACATGACGGCCCTCAAGAAAATACAAACAACCCTATGGACCTCTCATTCGAGGTCGTGGGCTACGCATATTAAAAAAGAAAGCCTAGACGGGGCAGCTGTTCCGCCCGGGTTCGATTCCACCTATGCAGAGAAAATATCTCCAAATTTTTTGCCTCTGCCTTTATTGACATGTGGGTTCCAATTGTCATTTACGCACACCACGTCCTACACTTATCAAAACTTCATCCCTCGTTTTTTCTATTTTTCGCACACTCAACATTGTGTTGGCATTTTGAAAATAGTATATCTTTTTGACTATGCATCATATGAAGGTGTGCTATGCATGAATGTTGATTAGCATGATGTTAACTGGCTGATAGTTCCAGTTTGGACCATGAATAAAACTTCTAGCGTGATGTTAACACTGTTTGAAAAGGCCGTGTTAATATAAATGCTCTGCCTCTGAAAATTGCAGTTTCTTATCTGAAACTGGACTTGGAGTTTCTTATCTGAAACTGAAACTTGCAGTTTCTTCTCTGAGAATCACATTGTCTGCACTTTTATACTCCTATGAAACTACATTTTAAGTGCTAAAAACAGATCTCTAGAATTCATAAAATACTTCATATGCTCAATACTCCAAATTTGAAATTCAAAAGACATTCATATCTGAAAGTACTCTCAAAATACAAAACACAAAACACAATTCACAACCTGCAAATACTAACAACCCTAAGCTCCTCCTGACAATTCACAACCTTCCTGACTATTGGTCTGGGGGGGGGGGGCAAATCCCTCCTATTCCTCGGCGGCAGACAGCCGCCCCATGAGACGATGTGAATGGCGAGGGAGAGGATGGCGGGGAAGTGTCGTCGGGCCAACTGTTTTTCTCCTCTTGCAGTTGGGTTTGGTCGACGAAGGCTCCACCGGCTCGCTCTGGCACGTCACCCTCACAAACGGCACCCTGTAGATGCTCGATCCTTCAATCTCTGGTGGATGCTCCATCTGGGATCGATACTCCCACCACCGCTCCTTCACGATCGGATTCGGTGAATCTGTTTGCTCCATGGCCTAGAGGAGTAGCTCTATGTACTCCCGCGCGACTCCCTCCGGGAGTATCACCGCCTTTTCGCTCTGTTGCAGATATTTGGCGATGGATGTCACCGTTGCCGCTAGTTGGTCCTTGTTGTCAAACCAAGACTGTATCTCCAGCATCCTAGCTAGCTTCACAGGGTCGCCGTCTGCGATCCTCACGTATCGGTTGTACTCCTCCATCGATCTACTTCTCCACAGCACCTTCGCTCGCCGGCGGTGGTTTTTGAATGGAAGAGGAGAGGAGCAGCGCTGGTTTTGGTTTAGAACGGGAGAGGAGCGACGCTGGTTTTGGATTGGAACAGGAAAGGAGGGGCGGTGGTTTTGAAATGGAAGAGGAGAGGAGCGGCGCTGGATTTAGATTGGAACAGGAGAGGAGCGGCAATGGTTTAAGAGGAGAAGACTGAAAGAGCGGCGCTGGTCTTGGAAGTATTTTTTTTGTTTTCGGTATTTTGGGTCAAAGTTTGACCACATACTGTATTTGACAAGCAAAATGTGAATGCATGTCACCAAAAATTGTATTGTTTGGTTCGTATCTGAATGTACTTTCAAATTATATTATTTTTGCAACGTATAACATATATTTTATTTGTGAAAATCATGGTCAATTATGACCCAGAATAAAAGGGAGACTAATTAATGTGGGGTCGCTTTCTTAATTGAAGGGTAAATTGATTTTGATTTTGATCCAGTCACAGCGCGCCGGCCCGCTCGTCCAATCCTAAATCGCTGCCGCACGCTCCTCTCCCTCTTCTCCATTGCAAAACCACCTCCTCTCTTCTCCATCATCTCCATTCCAAAACCACCGTCTTGCCTCTCCCTCTTCTCCATTGCAAAACCACCTCCTCTCTCCTCGGATGAGCATCCCCTGACGTAGCCCATCCTGCCATTGAGACACTGACACATGGGTCCCACCAAGCACGCGGCCCACCTGTTAGCGACCAAAAGGCAGGGGAACCTCTCCTTTCCATAATCTCCGTTACAAAACCACCGTCTCGCCTCCCCCTCTTCTCTATTGCAAGACCATCATCTCTCCTCCCATCTTCCAAAGCTAGCACCGGATCACTCAGAAGGACATCTATGGAGGGGTTGCAGCAGCGAATTTGGCAGATCGCCGGCGGCGACCAGGCAAAGTTAGCCAGGTTGAGGGAGATCCTTACTTGGTTTGGCAATGAGTGGGGGATTTCGAGGACGGTGAGGGCCATGTGGCAATGTATGCGAAAGAGCGAGACAACGGCGATGAGGGCGGTGATGTACTCCTCGGCGGAAGTCACGCCACAGTCCTTCGAGTTCATCGAGTATCTCCTCTAGGCGATGGAGCAGACAGATTCGCCCGAGGCAAAAGTCAGGCGGAGGTGGTGGGTGTACAGGTCGAAGGTCGAGAACCCAGAGGATAACGAATCGATCGAGTACGGTGTGCCGTTCATGAGGGTGCAGAGCCAGCCGGAGCCACAGGAGTATTCGTTCTGCCACCGCAAGAGGAGGCCAGATGGCGCGACGTCGCTTCCCCGCCATTCTCCACGGTTCCCTCGACGCTCGCCTCGTTTCAACGGCGTCGGTAGGGTTTAAGGTAAGCTTCACACTAACCTAATCTTCCATCTGCTCATGCTTACAAACAGTGTGACAACTAATAAAAATCATGCTTACAATCAGTCTCCGAGTACTACGCCAATCACCCTAAAATAGCTCTGGACCTTTGGGTCAAAGTTGTGACACTGTGTACAAATAAAGAAAAATAGATTGGTGCTTCTTTCAGAAAAGAGTACACCCCTAGAAAACTGCTAATATAAGCTACTAGTATTTTTTTAAGTCTAAGCTACTAGTATTTGGTTAGAGGATTTGCTGCCGAGAAAGATCCGTCCACAATGAGCGCCACACATCCCACTGATGGTGGTGGATGCCAATGCTTAGATGGAGCAGGGTTGGTGTCGGCAATTTTTACTTGGCACCTAGCACTCTGCATATATGCCGGTTCCATCCGTACATTTGTGCAGTTCCACCAAAATGCAGCTGAATAACCTTGTTTGCACAGATAATGAAAAGGCGTGATTACATTATAGTGGCACTAGTTGATGAAACATACACTAATAAACACAAGAAAATATTACATCATACTAGAAATCGACCCAAGTCTCCCCGATACACCTTCTGCCAGTGATGAACATCAGTGTACATCGGTAGTACAAGGAGGGGCCTTGAGACATTCAAATCTCTATTTTTGTGCAGATCAACTAAAATTAAGCACCCCAGTTTGCAGAAATGCTTAAACATTAACAATGGGACTAGTTGATGAAACATACATTAACAAAGAGAAGCACTTTCTTTATCTACATTGGAAATGAAATGATAGAGAGGACACTCGCTCTATTTTAACTGTATTATTACTTCAGTTTATCAGTGACACTAGGGTCGAGCAGGTGGCAAACGAGGTGTACCGTGCGTCGCAAGGATGAAGGCCGGGGGTGCTTAGACTGGGATGCTGAAGCTGGCTCTTTCAGTCCCTATCTTCCCCCCGATGTTTCCGTGGTAGCATTTGGGTTGTAATCCAAACTTGGTCGAGCTGGTGATGCGTCCCCCTACCTGCCTAGCTTATGTGGCGAACTTGTCTCTTGCTAGTACTCAGTCCATTCTAGTTGTAGTTGCATAACTTCCCGTTTACATTGAGATGTTGTCGGATAATGGTTCTCTATGGTTGGGTTTCTTTAATGAAATTGGAGGGAACCCCCTCTTTTGATATATAAAAAAACAGTGGCACTAGCGGTGCCAAAACATTGCCTCAAATTAATAGTGCCACTAGATTAAGGTGCAAAATAATAACATTACTGCTTTATCATGGCAGTGCCAAAACAGTAGCACAAGAGCAGGATCAACATGCAGGATCTTTGGCAAATGGTCAAACCAAAAAGGAACATACCTCATGATGGGAACCATATCTGCAGTCAACGCCATCGTAGAAGGGATGACACCAGTCACCAACATGGATGATTCAATTCATGGGACCTTTTGGTGCAGTTCACCTAAAATGAAGCAATGTCCCATGAGCTAGCAGCTTCTTCTTTTTTTAAGAAAAGGGCTCCAGCCCCGGTTCCATTTCCATCACAAAATGGAACCCACAGAGCTTCTTCATAAGTTGCAATAAAATTGAGCAACATCAAGGTTGGTCGTGAAGCTCCTGGAGAGTAGGCGGACCAGGACAGTTGCATCTCTAACGAAAAGAAGCGACTTATCTTAATGGGAAATTTAGCAGGACATGAAAAAAGTGCCATTGATTCATATTACTGGAGGAATTACATTGAAAACAACATTGGTTTAACGTGTCCTTACTTTTAACAGTGCGATTGCTACATTTTACCAGTGGCATTACATAAGAGCGGCTCGGGGCAACAAACATCAGAAGAGGATATTTGGGTTGGTCCCATTTTTGTTTGATATATAGCCACCTTATACTGTGTGAAGCTAGCAAATCTAGTGCTGGACTTACTCTATTGACTTGTCCCCCAGTCCCCACTTTTTTCCCTTTTCAACCAATAGATCGGGTTTATATTGAGTTTGTACTGCGTTCCCTTTATTTCCATATTAGACCTAGAGACTAGTTGGATAGCCAATCTCTGCTACTTTTTGCCCCCATTATTTCCTCGTTCGACCAAGTCCTAGATTCAGGTAACAAATGTTCCCCACCCCCACCCCCTTTCTTCCTTGTTTGAACCAAGTACTACTAGATTCGAGTGCATGAACTAGTTTTACCTCTTAATAGTAAAAAATTATGTGGTTTTCGAACAGCCGATCGATCCTATCTACATGAGGGGGACTGAGAAATAGTAAAAGACACAAATGCAGCGACTTCAGGAGCTCGGGAAGTAGAGCAAGGCCGTTTTGGAAGGAAGTTATACCTGAGAGTCGCCGGGATGTCGCTAGGTGGGCGGTGGGAGGCCGGATCTGCCCACACTACGGCAACGAGGAAGAAGGGGTGGGAGGCCCTCCCTCGCCAGCGATGCTTGAGAGAGAACGGCAAGGCACACTGATCGGGACGCGCCAGTAGTGGGTAAGAGCCATCCCCAAGGACGATCATGTGAACGTTGCACCTTCTCACCTTCCCCGGCGGAGAGGATCCGGCTGGATCTGTGACCAGCGGTGAGTAGAGAGAGAGAGTGTGTAGCCACCGCTGTCGTGTTTAGATCTGGAGAGGACGAGATAGTGTGAAGAGAGCAACACTAGCAAGCAAGCGCGGAGGCTCCTGCCTATATAGTGGAGTACTAGTTTTCATTTGTATACCGGCCGAAGCCGGCTTGACCTCGGCAATGACTGTCGAGAAGTCTTCATGCACGTGCCCCGGAGGCGCAGTTGTCATCATTTTGATCTGAAGCACCAGATTATAACATATAACACGAAAAATGCCACATGATAAGAAATCATAACCTCACTGCCCAAAGGAGACAAGATGAATCCCGATGGACAAACTAGACGAGGATCAAAGGTCAAATTAAAGATAAACTCGTAGAAAAGGGGTCCGTCGATAGTAGTCTTCGTGGATGTGCCCCCAATGACTAGCCCAACTCAGTTGTCGCTGTTACTCAGCCGACTTGTGGGGCCGGGGAGTGTGCCTATGGTCGGTTCTCAATTGCGGTCCCACATGTGTGTGCAAACGCAATATGACGCGCGTTCCATTCGGAGAGCGGCGTGCCAGACCGACCGACCGTCTGTGGTGCGACGCCAACGCGATGGGCGTGCTGTATACTCCGTACATGTGTACTGCCGTTTTCTTGAGGCTTTGGTCCATGGCGCAATCCATGGATACAAAATTAGTATACTGTACTATTTAAAAGTCGAGGGCGGGGCTTTTCCCGCGCGGTAGGCGGGGCAGTTCCGCCTAGTCGGTTCGACAGAGACGCGAGAAGATGAGGGAGTAGGCTGCTGCAAACATAGGACTGTGTGATTTGACAGTGAGTTACTGCTGGACAGGTGGGGCCCGGTGATTTGACTTGCAATTATCATTTTAACTGCGGTGCTACGACCGGCTTGAGTCTCCCGATTCCTGACCACCTCCGTACAGGTGCCTCTCCCGATGCTCCACCATGTAGAGGCTGGCTCTTGCTTGAGAGCCCACTCCTCCACTTTTTCGTTGCCTCTTTCCCCCACTTATGCAAAAATGCCATGTAAAGCGGGCTTATAGCCCACTATTGTACTTGAAACTATAGGTGCTAAGCTGCCATATAGAATTAAGAAGAGAGAGACTAGTTTGGTGACCCCAGGAAGAAACGGTGCTAAGCGTGTGTACCTAGATGAAGCAAACTTAGCAATAAAAAACTAAGAACCTATGCATTGGGGACTTGAGTTGCTAAGCCATTTAATGCCCATAGCACCTCATCTAAGCACCATTTCATTGGAAGAGGTCACTCCTTGGCAAATGCAATAAATACTACGAAGAAAGATATAGAGAGAAGTAAACAAAAAAAACTCTTATAGCCAACCTTATAGCTAACCTTGTTGTATGAGTGACTAAGTGATGACTGAAGGAAATATGCCCTAGAGGCAATAATAAAGTTATTATTTATTTCCTTATATCATGATAAAAGTTTATTATTCATGCTAGAATTGTATTAACCGGAAACATAATACATGTGTGAATACATAGACAAACAGAGTGTCACTAGTATGCCTCTACTTGACTAGCTCGTTGATCAAAGATGGTTATGTTTCCTAACCATGGACAAAGAGTTGTTATTTGATTAACGGGATCACATCATTAGTTGAATGATCTGATTGACATGACCCATTCCATTAGCTTAGCACCCGATCGTTTAGTATGTTGCTATTGCTTTCTTCATGACTTATACATGTTCCTATGACTATGAGATTATGCAACTCCCGTTTGCCAGAGGAACACTTTGTGTGCTACCAAACGTCACAACATAACTAGGTGATTATAAAGGAGCTCTACAGGTGTCTCCAAAGGTACATGTTGGGTTGGCGTATTTCGAGATTAGGATTTGTCACTCCGATTGTCGGAGAGGTATCTCTGGGCCCTCTCGGTAATGCACATCACTTAAGCCTTGCAAGCATTGCAACTAATGAGTTAGTTGCGGGATGATGTATTACAGAACGAGTAAAGAGACTTGCCGGTAACAAGATTGAACTAGGTATAGGATACCGACGATCGAATCTCGGGCAAGTAACATACCGATGACAACGGGAACAACATATGTTGTTATGCGGTCTGACCGATAAAGATCTTCGTAGAATATGTAGGAGCCAATATGAGTATCCAGGTTCCGCTATTGGTTATTGACCGGAGACGTGTCTCGGTCATGTCTACATTGTTTTCGAACCCGTAGGGTCCGCACGCTTAAGGTTTCGATGACAGTTATATTATGAGTTTATGAGTTTTGATGTACCGAAGTTAGTTCGGAGTCCCGGATGTGATCACGGACATGACGAGGAGTCTCTAAATGGTCGAGACATAAAGATTGATATACTGGACGGCTATATTCGGACACCGGAAGTGTTCCGGGTGATTTCGGAGAAAACCGGAGAGCCGGAGGGTTACCGGAACCCCCCCTCCCCGGGAGAAGTAATGGGCCATATGGGCCTTAGTGGAGAGAGAGAGGGGCTGCCAGAGGTGGGCCGCACGCCTCCTCCCCCCTGGTCCGAATTGGACTAGGAGAGGGGGGGTGGCGCCCCCCTTTCCCTCTCCCTCCCTACTTCTTTCCCCCTCCTAGTAGGAGTCCTACTCCTACTAGGAGGAGGACTCCTCCTTGGCGCGCCTATAGGGCCGGCCGGCCTCCTCCCCTTGCTCCTTTATATACGGGGGCAGGGGGCACCCCTAAACACACAAGTTGATCTTCACGATCGTTCCTTAGCCGTGTGCGGTGCCCCCTTCCACCATATTCCACCTCGATAATATTGTAGCGGTGCTTAGGCAAAGCCCTGCGACAGTAGTACATCAAGATCGTCACCACGCCGTCGTGCTGACGGAACTCTTCCCCGACACTTTGCTAGATCGGAGTCCGGGGATCGTCATCGAGCTGAACGTGTGCTAGAACTCGGAGGTGTCGTAGTTTCGGTGCTTGATCGGTCGGGCCGTGGAGACGTACGACTACATCAACCAAATTAACGCTTCCGTTGTCGATCTACAAAGGGTACGTAGATCACACTCTCCCCTCCCATTGCTATGCATCACCATGATCTTGCGTGTGCGTAGGAATTTTTTTGAAATTACTACGTTCCCCAACAGTGGCATCCGAGCCTAGGTTTTATATGTTGATGTTATATGCACGAGTAGAACACAAGTGAGCTGTGGGCGATATAAGTCATACTGCTTACCAGCATGTCATACTTTGGTTCAGCGGTATTGTTGGACGAAGCGGCCCGGACCGACATTACGCGTACGCTTACGCGAGACCGGTTCTCCCGACGTGCTTTGCACATAGGTGGCTTGCGGGTGATAGTTTCTCCAACTTTAGTTGAACCGAGTGTGGCTACGCCTGGTCCTTGCGAAGGTTAAAACAACACCAACTTGACAAACTATCGTTGTGGTTTTGATGCGTAGGTAAGATTGGTTCTTGCTTAAGCCCGTAGCAGCCACGTAAAACATGCAACAACAAAGTAGAGGACGTCTAACTTGTTTTTGCAGGGCATGTTGTGATGTGATACGGTCAAGACATGATGCTAAATTTTATTGTATGAGATGATCATGTTTTGTAACCGAGTTATTGGCAACTGGCAGGAGCCATATGGTTGTCGCTTTATTGTATGCATGCAATCGCGCTGTAATGCTTTACTTTATCACTAAGCGGTAGCGATAGTCATGGAAGCATAAGATTGGCGAGACGACAATGATGCTACGATGGAGATCAAGGTGTCGCGCCGGTGACGATGGTAATCATGACGGTGCTTTGGAGATGGAGATCACAAGCACAAGATGATGATGGTCATATCATATTACTTATATTGATTGCATGTGATGTTTATCTTTTATGCATCTTATCTTGCTTTGATTGACTGTAGCATTATAAGATGATCTCTCACTAAATTATCAAGAAGTGTTCTCCCTGAGTATGCACCGTTGCGAAAGTTCTTCGTGCTGAGACACCACGTGATGATCGGGTGTGATAGGCTCTATGTTCAAATACAACGGGTGCAAAACAGTTGCACACGCGGAATACTCAGATTATACTTGACGAGCCAAGCATATACAGATATGGCCTCGGAACACGGAGACCGAAAGGTCGAGCGTGAATCATATAGTAGATATGATCAACATAGTGATGTTCACCAATGAAACTACTCCATCTCACGTGATGATCAGACATGGTTTAGTTGATTTGGATCACGTAATCACTTAGAGGATTAGAGGGATATCTATCTGAGTGGGAGTTCTTAAGTAATATGTTTAATTGAACCTAAATTTATCATGAACTTAGTACTTGATAGTATCTTGCTTGTTTATGTATGATTGTAGATAAATGGCCCGTGTTGTTGTTCCGTTGAATTTTAATGCATTCCTTGAGAAAGCAAAGTTGAAAGATGATGGTAGCAATTACACGGACTGGGTCCATAACTTGAGGATTATCCTCATTGCTGCACAGAAGAATTACGTCCTGGAAGCACCGCTGGGTGCCAGGCCTGCTGCTGGAGCAACCCCAGATGTTGTGAACGTCTGGCAGAGCAAAGCTGATGACTACTCGATAGTTCAGTGTGCCATGCTTTACGGCTTAGAACCGGGACTTCAACGACGTTTTGAACGTCATGGAGCATATGAGATGTTCCAGGAGTTGAAGTTAATATTTCAAGGAAATGCCCGGATTGAGAGGTATGAAGTCTCCAATAAGTTCTATAGCTGCAAGATGGAGGAGAACAGTTCTGTTAGTGAGCATATACTCAAAATGTCTGGGTATAATAATCACTTGATTCAAATGGGAGTTAATCTTCCAGATGATTGCGTCATTGACAGAATTCTCCAATCACCGCCACCAAGCTACAAGAGCTTCATGATGAACTATAATATGCAAGGGATGAATAAGACTATTCCCGAGCTCTTCGCAATGCTGAAAGCTGCGGAGGTATAAATCAAAAAGGAGCATCAAGTGTTGATGGTCAACAAGACCACTAGTTTCAAGAAAAAGGGCAAAGGGAAGAAGAAGGGGAACTTCAAGAAGAACAGCAAGCAAGTTGCTGCTGAAGAGTAGAAACCCAAGTCTGGACCTAAGCCTAAAACTGAGTGCTTCTACTGCAAGCAAGACTGGTCACTGGAAGCGGAACTGCCCCAAGTATTTGGCGGATAAGAAGGATGGCAAGGTGAACGAAGGTATATGTGATATACATGTTATTGATGTGTACCTAACTAATGCACGCAGTATCACCTGGGTATTTGATACTGGTTCTGTTGCTAATATTTGCAACTTGAAACAGGGACTACGGATTAAGCGAAGATTGGCTAAGGACGAGGTGACGATGCGCGTGGGAAACGGTTCCAAAGTCGATGTGATTGCAGTCGGCGCGCTACCTCTACATCTACCTTCGGGATTAATATTAGACCTAAATAATTGTTATTTGGTGCTAGCGTTAATCATGAACATTATATCTGGATCTTGTTTGATGCGAGATGGTTATTCATTTAAATCAGAGAATAATGGTTGTTCTATTTATATGAGTAATATCTTTTATGGTCATGCACCTTTGAAGAATGGTCTATTCTTGTTGAATCTCGATAGTAGTGACACACATATTCATAATGTTGAAGCCAAAAGATGCAGAGTTGATAATGATAGTGCAACTTATTTGTGGCACTGCCGTTTAGGTCATATCGGTGTAAAGCGCATGAAGAAACTCCATACTAATGGACTTTTGGAACCACTTGATTATGAATCACTTGGTACTTGCGAACCGTGCCTCATGGGCAAGATGACTAAAACGCCGTTCTACGGTACTATGAAGAGAGCAATAGATTTGTTGGAAATCATACATACAGATGTATGTGGTCCGATGAATATTGAGGCTCGTGGCGGATATTGTTATTTTCTCACCTTCACAGATGACTTAAGCAGATATGGGTATATCTACTTAATGAAACATAAGTCTGAAACGTTTGAAAAGTTCAAAGAATTTCAGAGTGAAGTTGAAAATCATCGTAACAAGAAAATAAAGTTTCTACGATTTGATCGTGGAGGAGAATATTTGAGTTACGAGTTTGGTGTACATTTGAAACAATGCGGAATAGTTTCGCAACTCACGCCACCCAGAACACCACAGCGTAATGGTGTGTCCGAACGTTGTAATCGTACTTTACTAGATATGGTGCGATCTATGATGTCTCTTACTGATTTACCGCTATCGTTTTGGGGTTATGCTTTGGAGACGGACGCATTCACGTTAAATAGGGCACCATCAAAATCCGTTGAGACGACGCCTTATGAACTATGGTTTGGCAAGAAACCAAAGTTGTCGTTTCTGAAAGTTTGGGGCTGCGATGCTTATGTGAAAAAGCTTCAACCTGATAAGCTCGAACCCAAATCGGAGAAATGTGTCTTCATAGGATATCCAAAGGAGACTATTGGATACACCTTCTATCACAGATCCGAAGGCAAGACTTTTGTTGCTAAGTTCGGAAACTTTCCGGAGAAGGAGTTTCTCTCGAAAGAAGTGAGTGGGAGGAAAGTAGAACTTGACGAGGTAACTGTACCTGCTCCCTTATTGGAAAATAGTGCATCACAGAAAACTGTTTCTGTGAAGCCTACACCAATTAGTGAGGAAGCTAATGATAAAGATCATGAAACTTCAGAACAAGATACTACTGAACCTCGTAGATCAACCAGAGTGAGATCCGCACCAAAGTGGTACGGTAATCCTGTTCTGGAAGTCATGCTACTAAATCATGATGAACCTACGAACTATGAAGAAGCGATGGTGAGCCCAGATTCCGCAAAATGGCTTGAAGCCATGAAATCTGAGATGGGATCCATGTATGAGAACAAAGTATGGACTTTGGTTGACTTGCCCAATGATCGGCAAGCAATTGAGAATAAATGGATCTTCAAGAAGAAGACAGACGCCGACGGTAATATTACTGTCTACAAAGCTGGACTTGTCGCAAAAGGGTTTCGGCAAGTTCAAGGGGTTGACTACGATGAGACCTTCTCACCCGTAGCGATGCTTAAAGTCTGTCCGAATCATGTTAGCAATTGCCGCATTTTATGATTATGAAATTTGGCAGATGGATGTCAAAACTGCATTCCTGAATGGATTTCTGGAACAAGAGTTGTATATGATGCAACCAGAAGGTTTTGTCGATCCAAAGGGAGCTAACAAAGTGTGCAAGCTCCAGCGATCCATTTATGGACTGGTGCAAGCCTCTCGGAGTTGGAATAAACGCTTTGATAGTGCGATCAAAGCATTTGGTTTTATACAGACTTTTGGAGAAGCCTATATTTACAAGAAAGTGAGTGGGAGCTCTGTAGCATTTCTGATATTATATGTGGATGACATATTACTGATTGGAAATGATATAGAATTTCTGGATAGCATAAAGGGATACTTGAATAAGAGTTTTTCAATGAAAGACCTCGGTGAAGCTGCCTACATATTAGGCATAAAGATCTATAGAGATAGATCAAGACGTTTAATTGGACTTTCACAAAGCACATACCTTGACAAGATTTTGAAGAAGTTCAAAATGGATCAAGCAAAGAAAGGGTTCTTGCCTGTGTTACAAGGTGGGAAGTTGAGTCAGACTCAATACCCGACCACTGCAGAAGATAGAGAGAAAATGAAAGATGTTCCCTATGCTTCAGCCATAGGCTCTATCATGTATGCAATGCTATGTACCAGACCTGATGTGTGCCTTGCTATAAGTCTAGCAGGGAGGTACCGAAGTAATCCAGGAGTGGATCACTGGACAGCGGTCAAGAACATCCTGAAGTACCTGAAAAGGACTAAGGATATGTTTCTCATATATGGAGGTGACAAAGAGCTCATCGTAAATGGTTACGTTGATGCAAGCTTTGAAACTGATCCGGAAGATTCTAAATCGCAAACCGGATACGTGTTTACATTAAACGGTGGAGCTGTCAGTTGGTGCAGTTCTAAACAAAGCGTTGTGGCGGGATCTACGTGTAAAGCGGAATACATAGCTGCTTCGGAAGCAGCGAATGAAGGAGTCTGGATGAAGGAGTTCATATCCGATCTAGGTGTCATACCTAGTGCATCGGGTCCAATGAAAATCTTTTGTGACAATACTGGTGCAATTGCCTTGGGCGAAGGAATCCAGATTTCACAAGAGAACCAAGCACATCAAGAGATGCTTCAATTCCATCCGGGATCTAGTCCAGGTGGGAGACATAGAGATTTGCAAGATACATACGGATCTGAATGTTGCAGATCCGTTGACTAAGCCTCTTCCACGAGCAAAACATGATCAACACCAAGGCTCCATGGGTGTTAGAATCATCATTGTGTAATCTAGATTATTGACTCTAGTGCAAGTGGGAGACTGAAGGAAATATGCCCTAGAGGCAAAAATAAAGTTATTATTTATTTCCTTATATCATGATAAAACTTTATTATTCATGCTAGAATTGTATTAACCGGAAACATAATACATGTGTGAATACATAGACAAACAGAGTTTCACTAGTATGCCTCTACTTGACTAGCTCGTTGATCAAAGATGGTTATGTTTCCTAACCATGGACAAAGAGTTGTTATTTGATTAACGGGATCACATCATTAGTTGAATGATCTGATTGACATGACCCATTCCATTAGCTTAGCACCCGATCGTTTAGTATGTTGCTATTGCTTTCTTCATGACTTATACATGTTCCTATGACTATGAGATTATGCAACTCCCGTTTGCCAGAGGAACACTTTGTGTGCTACCAAACGTCACAACATAACTAGGTGATTATAAAGGAGCTCTACAGGTGTCTCCAAAGGTACATGTTGGGTTGGCGTATTTCGAGATTAGGATTTGTCACTCCGATTGTCGGAGAGGTATCTCTGGGCCCTCTCGGTAATGCACATCACTTAAGCATTGCAACTAATGAGTTAGTTGCGGGATGATGTATTACAGAACGAGTAAAGAGACTTGCCAGTAACGAGATTGAACTAGGTATAGGATACCGACGATCGAATCTCGGGCAAGTAACATACCGATGACAAAGGGAACAACATATGTTGTTATGCGGTCTGACCGATAAAGATCTTCGTAGAATATGTAGGAGCCAATATGAGCATCCAGGTTCCGCTATTGGTTATTGACCGGAGACGTGTCTCGGTCATGTCTACATTGTTCTCGAACCTGTAGGGTCTGCACGCTTAAGGTTTCGATGACAGTTATATTATGAGTTTATGAGTTTTGATGTACCGAAGTTAGTTCGGAGTCCCGGATGTGATCACGGACATGACGAGGAGTCTCAAAATGGTCGAGACATAAAGATTGATATACTGGACGGCTATATTCGGACACCGGAAGTGTTCCGGGTGATTTCGGAGAAAACGGGAGAGCCGGAGGGTTACCGGAACCCCCCCGGGAGAAGTAATGGGCCATATGGGCCTTAGTGGAGAGAGAGAGGGGCTGCCAGAGGTGGGCCGCGCGCCTCCTCCCCCCTGGTCCGAATTGGACTAGGAGAGGGGGGGCGGCGCCCCCCTTTCCCTCTCCCTCCCTACTTCTTTCCCCCTCCTAGTAGGAGTCCTACTCCTACTAGGAGGAGGACTCCTCCTTGGCGCGCCTATAGGGCCGGCCGGCCTCCTCCCCTTGCTCCTTTATATACGGGGGCAGGGGGCACCCCTAAACACACAAGTTGATCTTCACGATCGTTCCTTAGCCGTGTGCGGTGCCCCCTTCCACCATATTCCACCTCGATAATATTGTAGCGGTGCTTAGGCGAAGCCCTGCGACAGTAGTACATCAAGATCGTCACCATGCCGTCGTGCTGACGGAACTCTTCCCCGACACTTTGCTGGATCGGAGTCCGGGTATCGTCATCGAGCTGAACGTGTGCTAGAACTAGGAGGTGCCGTAGTTTCGGTACTTGATCGGTCGGGCCGTGGAGACGTACGACTACATCAACCAAATTAACGCTTCCGTTGTCGATCTACAAAGGGTACGTAGATCACACTCTCCCCTCCCATTGCTATGCATCACCATGATCTTGCGTGTGCGTAGGAATTTTTTTGAAATTACTACGTTCCCCAACAATGACTATGTACGACATGCCAACATCAGATAGCCTAACGCACCGTGTTAAATCTCCAAGGGCGCGACCGCGCGAGCGAGTCGACAGTCGTGGTAGGTGCGACCATGATATGGGCTGCTGGCAGCCCTTGGATCTGAGATCGAACGGTCACATGCTAAGTTGCTGAAAATTTGCAGAATAACCCTCCAGGATAGGATATTCAACCATAGGTATAGAATCATGCCATGCAACCGTTTGATCTCCGATCCAAGGGCTCTCAGAAGCCCGTATCATGGGAGAATGGAAAGCTTCGTATCACATGTAATTTTCCTGACGCTTGACATGA
>NC_041392.1:700584858-700594864 GCF_002162155.2 Triticum dicoccoides | reverse complement strand
TAAACCGCTCCTAGTCGCCCCGTCCTTTCACATTACAGCAGTTCCACTAATACTAACCCTCCTCCCAAATCCATGGCGTCCCAAATCTCCATGATCGATGGTGAGTACAAGGTTAGAACCATCACCGGTGATGTGTTTGACTTCATCTACACCCGTTCTTCCGCAACGGTGAAAGAATGCCTTGCTCGCTTCAAACGCATGTTCGAAAACTCAAATGATGAGTGGGTCGCTGGGCTAGATGTTGAGTACACCACAGTCCTGGGAAGCGAGAAGAAACTAAAGGAGGCAGAGAAGAAGAAGCCCGCTGGGATCTAGGTTTGCGTGCATGACTTATGCTTGGTCTACCACATATGCCATGCCAACGTTGAGTGCGAGGAATTTAAGAAGTTCCTCAAGGGCGACCGAGTCAAATTGGTTACTGTAGACTTTAGGAATGACAAGGAAATCCTGGGTCGGATATGCCTCGTTGTAGGCGACCCCTTCGACCTCCAGAAGGAAGGGCTGGTGCCCTCCCTTGATCATCCTTCGTATGATAAACTAGAGAAACCTCCGTACACATTTCATCGTCATGAATGGAAGTGGAATGTATTAGATATGGACCACATCCACTACGCTGCAATGGATGGCTACCTTTGTTTCAATATCTACAAGGGTTGGATGAAGAGCAAGAGCCAAGTGTGCGGTTCAAGCAAAGAAGTATCGCCCAAGAGGAGGAGGGACAAGGATGAAGTCGAGGACGTGGACGAGGACTCCGAGTAAGGTGGCAGTGTCTTTGCTCATGGTGGTTCTAATGCAGTGTCTACCAGATTAGTTGCTTAGTGTAATTTCTGGTGTGCTTAGTTTTATTTGAGGGGTGTGTTCTGCTGAGCCCCCAGCAGAACTATTTTATGTTTCTTCTCGTTATATTTCGTACATTTCATCTTTTAGTTGGTATAGTACTACCACTCGTTTCTTGACATTATATACATACAATATATATGGCCAACATCATATAGCCAGCAGTTTAGTTGTCAAAGAATTTCAGGGTGCTTAGTTTTGTCAAAGAATTCCAAAGTGCTTAGTTTTATTTGAGGGGTGTGTTGTGCTGGACACCATTAACTTATTATTGTGAGAATCGGCTTATTTTTTTCATGTAACATGGTCAACGGGGTTTGACGTGAAAATAACAATGTTTAATGGCATTTCTGAGCAAATATCTAACTTAACGATGGCATTTTTTAGATATCTAATTGCATTTTTGAGCAGGCATCTCACGGATCGATGGCATTTTTTGAGTAGTTGTAACTTCTAATGGCAAAACTAAGTAGTGATACACAACTAGTGGCATAAATAATAAGAACCCAAGAATTAAATAGGGCTAATTTCTTTATTTCTTTATACCTTTGTGTGCGAAACAATATACGTGGCCTACCACCAGATTTTGTTTACAGAGGCAACATAAAACTATATGAGTGCCCTATTAAATTTGGGAATTAGTCTGGGTTTGTTTGGCCTTAATTATACATTAATTGAGTTTCTGGTCATTTAATGTGCATAATTCAAATTTGAACTACAAGCACATGCTCCCATGCACCAAAGTTGACTGAAAAATCACATGTGTGTCCTCGGGTTAATTTTAGGTCCCATGCAAGAAACGGGAATGAAATTCAAACATCTGGGCATCGTGGTTCGGCCGAGAACATTGAGAAGCTTGGTTTTAAAATTCTTGTAAATCCAAAACACGCCTGAAAATCATGAAACTTGGCATGGTGTCATGTCATGGTACTACCATGCTGTGGTAAAAAAAATGCAGAATAGGAACAAGTTTTGGTATAAGTTTCTTGCAAACCGGAGCTTCTCTCAAGAAGGCTCATGGTTCTGAGAGGAAACATGTCACCTTTGTGTGCATAATTCAAATTTTAAATACAAGCACATCCTCCAGTGCACCAAAGCTGGTTGAAAAATCACATGTGTGTCCTCGGGTAAATTTCTAGGTCCCATGCCAGAAATGGGAATGAAATTCAAACATCTGGGCGTCATGGCTCGACTGGAAACATTGAGAAACTTGGTTTTTTAATTCTTGTAAATCAAAAACACGCATGAAAATCATGAAACTTGGCTTGGTGCCATGACATGGCACCAACATGCTGTGGTAATTTTGCTGTCCGATTTGCAAAGGCGCACACATTAACAATCAACAAAGTCATTTTGGAACAAGTGCTGTCACGTTACAATCGGGAACACAAGTATTATTGAAACCACGGGCGTTCTATTTACCATTTACGTGCCGCCACGCATCCCCTTTTTTATTACACTACTAGAAATACCACTACTAATGGCGCACCTAATATGGCCATTAATGGCGCATCACTGGTGCGCCATTGATAGCACGCCATTAGTAATTTTTACTAATGGCGCACCACCTGGTGCGCCATTAGTATCTGGTATACTAATGGCGCACCACCTGGTGCGCCATTAGTATATGCGAGTGTGCGCCATTAGTATGCCTCCTAGGGGGCATGTATACCCAGGTGCTTTGGCATACTAATGGCGCACCACCTCTGGATGCGCCATTAGTAACCGCAGCATACTAATGGCGCACTACCCGGTGATGCGCCATTAGTATGCACTGTCATACTAATGGCGCACTGTCATGTGATGCGCCATTAGTATGAATATTAGGTTTTTTTTATTTTTTTATTTTCTGTTTTTTGCACAGGTTACAAAATGTATAATTTGACAAAATATAGACAGCACACATCAACAATAGATTCATCAAATACAATAGAAGATTAGTCTTTGAATACAATTCATCATATTAGTCTCCGAATACAATTCATCATATTAGTCTCCGAATTGAAAAGACCGAACAAAGATAGAACATTATATTACAAGTCTCGAGACCGCGAGTAGCGAGTTTATCTTCGCATTACAAGTCGATATCGATCATCTAAACTACCATCACATAGAAGAGAGCTGCGGTCATCACGATGAGCATCATCACGATGAAACTCCTCTTCATCCGGTTCCTCCAACGCTCCCTCCCCTCTTCCGCTAGATAGCGGGCGTATCTAGATTCGGCCTCGGCCCTAGTGGTGTACCCTTTGTAACTGTTACCGCTGAATCGGTGAACCTGTCTCCGACACTCCTCCCAGTCATCGTAGACTCCGGGAACCTTACCCTTGTACACGACATACGTCGGCATCGCTATGCACTAGCCAAACGAAACGTTAGTACCAATTCACAGACAATACATAAGCAATATATAAGTATGCAATAGAACGATCGGAAGAGAAAAGCAAGACATTAATAGCATCGATTACATCTAAGTTGAACGACTCTCGAAACCAAAGAGACATACTACAAGTTCATTAAAGTTTAATTACAACATGAGCCAATCGATGTTTCAGAACTAGACAACTCGACTCAAGGGACCGGAGCGTGGATGAAGCCGCCGTCTATCGTGGGAGTCATGAAAGAACGGGCATTGTCATCCTGCATTTGTAGCATTGTGTCGATGTCACTGTTGGACGGTTGATTTCTGAGGTAGAACTGCCCCGAGGTACGAAGGACATCTTGATGGATGATTTCCGCAAACTCCGACTGGATGCGAAAGAATTCTTGTCGGAGGTCCGCGTCCTGGATTGCCGACACGCTCGCGGCCCAATCTTGGAGTTTACTCGGTAGCAGAAGTTGATGATGGTCCCGTACGATCGCCCGCATGTGATGGATGGCGTAGTAGGCACCCTTCTGACCGCCAGGCGGCTGCTTGACGCAGAAGAACGTCGTATTGTGGGAGAACACGTGCTTGCCGTACTTACGAATAGGCCTGGTGAAGGTGCCTCCAGATTTGGCGTAGCCGGGGAGAACATCATCAAGAACCTTCTTGACATTTGTGTAGTCTACGTTCGACTGACGGTCCGGGTCGAAATACGTGGCCATGGAATATTTGGGGCTTAGGAGGATGAGCGTGCAACGTGTGTCACTGCAGAAAACACGGAATGTTAAAAGAAAAACGATCGAAATGTAAGAATTCATATGTTACGGGCCGGTTGAGGGGAGGACTTACTCGGGAAAGTAAGGCACGAGGAAGTTATCCTTATCTTGGTTTGCCAGAATGACGCCTTCGAGGTAAGAACTCGCGACTTGCCGGTCCCCAGCGCTGCCCAAGATCTTGGCACGCATGTAGAAGGGGTCGACTATCATGATGTCCGGGGTCTTGTCGCGAATGATCCGCATCTCCATACTCAGCGAAAATAGCCGAACGAAGGTGTAGTGCAGCGGATGAAGGTTAAACATAGCAAAGATGTCATCAAACCGCAGGACGATCGTACCCCCGATGTCGCCATCCACAAAGCCCTTGCCCTCTGGCACCTTGGCCACGAAAACCGGGTATGCCACATCCTTCTCTCTGAGACGCCGCTTCTCCAAAGAAAGAACACTGTCGTGCAGACTCCGCATAGCACCGGTTGCATCATTGAGCATATTTGGTGGTAGCATCGCCCTACCCGCCACATGCACCTTCCTCGAGATATCCTTAGGTGAAGGTGGCCCGTCCTGAGCATGGACCGTACTCGGTGCCGGCTGGCTCGCACCCTTCTTAGTCTTTCTTTTGCGTGCCTTCTTCTTCTCCTGTAATGGGACCGAGTTTTGCTCACAGACCGCCTTCTTGAGTGTGTTGGGGCTGATAATATTTCGCACCTCGCCTATCTGAGGCTCGGTGAAGTCGGCAGCTGGAGGCATCTCCTGAGAGCTGAACGCCAGACGGCGCCTGTTGCAACTTGGCTTCTCCGCGGTACGAGCTAGATCGCACACGTCTTTTGTTGGGTTTGGTTCTTGAGAAGGAGGCCCCATGAAGTCGCCATCGTACCCATGCTCGGCAAAGTACTGATCGACGTTGCCAAATGTATCATAGTCGTCGTCGTCGTTCTGATCCTGTGCCATATGCATGTTTGGATCCAGTGGCATAGGGATGTCCGGCACCGTTACGGCGGTCTTGCCATGGGGCCGACTTGGCGCCGGCACGACTGGCGGTGTTGTCTTTGGGGTGGTGTCCCCTGCCCCCAAACGAATCTGGCTCTTCGGCCAAAGCAGGGGCCAGCTCAGGCAGGCGCTGAGGGTCATCACGTCATCATCGTCGGCCCCGACGGGTCGATTCGGAGGTAACAAGTCGTCGCAGCCTGGCAGCACCCGAACCAGTTGAACCCTAAACAAGTTGGGTGGCATCTGGGTACCGTGGAACAAGGGGTTGCCCGGTTGAACGATTTTGCCCTTGGCGACATCGACCAACTCGTTGTTCACGAAGTGGAGGAGAGTGCACGGAACGTCGGCGGCGCCCTGCGAAAACATGTAGGGCGTCAGGGATGCCCAGTCAAAGGCAAGGAGATGAAGTCCTCGGCCGAGAGAGGCTTAATTAGTTACCGTGATGATGGCGTCGAGCTCGGCTAATGTAGAGGCACCGCCAACGGCGGGCGTGCAGTTGACGGAGGGGCCGCTTGCTGCAGAGGTGCCGGCCGGCGTACACCCGGGTGCATTAAGCTCCCGTGCTAGCGTCGGAGACACCAATGCCGCCTCCGCCGGAGGCACCAATGGCCCCGCCATCGCATTATGCGAGTTGCTGGTCGTGAAGCTAGGAATCGGGGGCGGCCCCTGTTGGCCGCCCGCAGTCCACGCACTCAACCCCGAGATCAAGGTAGGCACAAGGGCGGTGATCGTCGCTCCGAGTCGTTATTCCACTTGCTCTTGGACAATCTCCGGAATCCGCGCCACCTGTGCCTTGAGTTCTTGAACCTCTCGCGCCTGGCTTTCCGAGCTGGTCTTTTTCTCCTTCCGCACACCAGCGGTATAGTATGACCCCCATTTTGTCGACAAGCCTTTGCCGGCCACACGACCAGCTGACGTCGGCTTACTGAGCTTATCCTTGTTCTTCATTATATTCAACCCCCTATTTAGAGTGGTGTCCCAAGGGTTGCTCTGAGTCGACCCCGCGCTACTGCTTTCAGTCGCCTGCGGAAGGAATGTGAACCATTTAGAAATTCGGCTTCATTAATTAGAATGCAACCATATGGAGCTAATTACGTGGGGGTGTATTCCTTACCAGAACAAGCTCAAGCCGCCTGGTCTTCGGATCCGTGGTAAGCTCCTTTGTTTTCGGGTCCTTCTTGTACCGGGCCCTGACAAAGTTCCCGGTCTGCTTGTCACCGTATTTATCGAAGAGGGGCGGTAGGCCTTGCTCGGCACGGTCCGCCTCCTCCTTGTCCCATATAGGCTCCGCCACTCTGTAACCGCCGGGACCGAGTGTGTGTTCCCCTATGTTCAGCTCCCGCATTTGTTTCCCCCACTCACTTGATTGGGAGCTTGCGGTGCTCGAGCAATTGATCTTGAAGTCGTTGTAGTCATCTTCGGTGATCGAAGGATTTTTCTCCTTGATCTTCTAATAACTCTCACCTTTCTCGATCATTCTCTTCACATTGCTTTTCCAAGTAGACAGGGCCTTGCTCATCTTCGTGAGGGCAGCATTGTTCACTTTATTCCCTTTGAGGCTTGTGTTTTCGAATTCAGCGGGGAACTTGTATCGTTCGTGCAGCTTCGTGAAGAGGAGGTTGCGCAAATTCCCTCGGTCAGGATGCCTCAGGTTCTCGGTGTTGATCGAGACGGTGCTCCGGACAATGCGCCCGAGCTGAAGCGAGTACCCCTTGACTATTCGTTCGGGCGCCGTTGGATTCCCGTTGGAGTCCACTTCAGTAACTTCCTCCTTGAGGGTGCGGAGCACGATCGGGCGCCGGTCCTTCCGTTGCCTCTTCGGCTAGCTGTTATCTGTGCGTGCGCCGCCATCATCAGTGGTGGCATCCTCGGCGGCACCATCAGTGGTGGCATCAGTGTGGTCATCCTCGGCGGCACCATCCGTGGTCTCAGGATCGGTGGGGAAGGCGGCGGCCTCATACAAGTGAGGTTGTTCCTCCATCTCCTGGGACAGCTCCCAGAATGCCTTGCCGCCCGAACCCCCGGCCTCATCGTTGTGGGCCATGTTTCTCTCTAAATAGAAACAAAGTTTGGTCAAAAAGTTGGTCATTGTCAAGGAACAAGATCATGGTCTCATCATTTAGGGTTTGTCGACACCGAGGCATCCTAAAATCTAAGCTTTTATCATTGAGGGTTTTTCGACGCCAAGGCACCCTAAAAGCCTAACTTTTCATCATTTCGGTTTTTATCGACACCGAGGCACCCTAAAAGCCATGCATTAGTCACAAGTACGCCGGGGCACTTGATCCTACTTAATTAACTACTAAGATACCCCGGCCCATGCATTAGTCACAAGTACCCCATATGTCCTATTTTTAGCAAAGTCATGCTAAAATTCACGGAAAATTTCAGCATGACCTTTGCTGAAAATAGGACATATGGAGTACCCGAATTTGCCGGAACGGAAGTTAATCGACATTCCGGCAAACTCAAGGGCCTCTCGGGGTACCTGCAAAATCATCACGACACGATGGTCGGAGACAAAACCCAGCAAACTAGCAAAATCATCACAAATTGTTTTCTGTTAAAGATGATCATCATCTTTACAAGTCTTTCTCAATGTGATCACAAGTAATTCAGAGGCATCACAAGTAATTCAGAGCATCACAAGGCATTAGTAGTTCAGTACATGAACAAGTTTTACAAACCCATATAAGAACAAGTGAATTCTAGTCCCATTGACACTCCTGGTTTTCTACAAACACCAAGTACTAGGGCACACAAACTTTTGTGTGCCTAACTGAATTAACTGAATTTTCAGTAACCGAATAAACTGAATTTTCAAAACTGCAAGAAGCCAATTAAAAAAAATCCAACAGCACTAGAACTGAGCTGATTGACAGTAGTTTTGTTCACTGTTATGAAGAGAAACTTCTTCTTGTAAGAAAGGACTTCGCGTGTGGTTTGGAATATTCAGAAATCAAGTTGAAATATAAAACCATATAGAGGTAGGTATGCTACAAGTCTACAACATATATACTAATTAATCAACTGCAATCAGGAGACAGTTTCTTCTTCTAAGTCCATCTCACGGTTCGCTGAATTAAGAAAAATACATCATCATTTCAGAAAACTTACGCAAACTACTCAAAACAGGAAGAAGAAGAAAAACACATTTCAGAAGGAAAAAACTGTTGTGCTGTGTGGCTTTGTCACCCTATTGTGCTGTGTGGCTTTTGGCCACCCTATTGTGCTGTGTGGCTTTGTCAGTGACTCATCAGCGCCCTATGCAGCATTGCTTGCTACCTTCCAACTGTTCCAGGTATCTCTGATACAATACATAATTAGTTTCCAACAAACAAATAAAGCTAAGTATCTCTGGTAGGACACAATCCCAAAAGTTCAAATGATTTCTTGAGTAGTACGTACTAGTTACAATGCCCACATTGTAGTTTTTAATTTGCAACAGTGTACTTTGCAGTAGTTTATGCTTGGCTATTCCTTTTGGATGTGCAGATAGGAGTATAGGACGATCATCTAACCATCTTCACCACAACAAAAAGCTTTGGATGATTTCTACTCCATTGGCCGGCCATGTGTAAGCTCAAAGAAAAGCAATCATTTTCCATGGGAGTGGTACATCAAAGAACCATGGGAGTGGTACATCACAGAGCCTTTGTTTTGAAGCCAAGGCATGGCGAGATGCAGCGTGGAGCAGAAGTTGGCAGAGGCATGGAGATCGAGCAATGTGTGCGAGGTAGGTGAAATCATGCATGACCCTAATTTATAACACCAGATTGGAATGAGTATTTTGCACAGGAGAGGGTATGGTCAAGTAGTGTGTACTTTGAGTGGAATCAAATCTGCCACCAAGTCAGTGCCACCCTAGCACACCATTCATCAGCACAGCGCCGTACGCTCACCCCTGCCCCCACACACAATGCTCATATATGCAGACGAGGCTACCCTTTCTAGCACCACCTGTCCATTAGCATGAAGGAAATCCCTAACAGTGCTCCCTTGGTAATCCATTTGCAAACCAAGATCGAATTCGTAAAACAAGCAGAGGTGTGGCTTGCCTGTGTCAGAATGTGAACCAATATCAGTGCTCTTACTTGAGTATGTCTTATGAAAGGGGATTTTAGCTCCACAGCTAAGGACATTGTAAGATTGGTTGAACTTCGATTTACTGCAAGTAGGTTAATTTCATAAAAATAGAAGACTGTAAAATATACCCCAGACACAGTCCATTGAAAAAATGTTGATATCAATGAGACCTATGCTTTTGCATGCATATCATTACAAGTAGGACAGAGTAGGAGTGCTCTGTGCTCAGCATGATGCAAGAACACAAGATATTACTAGAATTACCAGTTTGGAATTGCGTTCGTATGGCAGAGAAGCAATTCTCCCCTCTTGCTGAGACGGGGGCAAGGGAAAACTGAAAAGGCCAAGGCGAACCAGGACGAAGGGAATCGGGATCCTGATTTGTTATACCTCACACATGTGCATTATTTTGGTGTCATGCCCTTGATTTTAGCCTTCAAAGATCTGAGGGGCTGCCCCTGTCCTAGGTAAAGCTACGCTTGATTGTTGAGAAATTGCCGCCCCCAAAGCAATGATTTTGAAGCCAAGCCCCTCAAAGCATACTACTCCTACTTATTATGCTAGTCTATGAGGCAAGATTCATTCGAAAATATGTATCCCCAGAATATCGTGTGCAGAACCATGGTTAAAGAAACAAAAAACAGCGGTGGACAACGAAGACACATAATGATCTCTCAAACTGTGCATGTCCGATTGAGTCAAGCAGCATTTACCTGTTGATTCCTCTGAGGCAGCCTTGCTTATCTGAGGCTCAGATGTTCTTCCTCCCTTCTTGCCGAATGAGGAATGGAGAAGGAAGCAAGCACGTGAGAGGAGGCTATGGACTTGCGGAATGGAGAAGTAAGGAGGAGGTGGTCGTACCTTGGGCGTCTAGTCTAGGTCCTGCGGCGCCGTGGCATCGAGGGAGGCGGGTCGACGGTGGTGTGGACGGGGCGGGGTTGAGGTGGGGCAGCGGCGT
>NC_041392.1:700567035-700581684 GCF_002162155.2 Triticum dicoccoides | reverse complement strand
ATCTCCTCCTGACTTAGAGTGAAGCACGCGGGAGGGTAGTCATTTCCGGTCTTCTTGGCCTTTTTGCCTTTGCGACGACTTTCTGTGTCCTGCTTCGCCTCATCATCATCATCATCATCATCATCATCATCATCATCATCATCATCATCATCATCATATATAGCGTGAAGCTCCTGCCTGATGCCCATTGATTTCAAGTCTGCCCTTGCTTTCGGCCCATCTTTGGTCCTCTCTGGCATGTTGAGCAGGGTACCAAGCAGACTCTCGCACACGTTCTTCGTGATATGCATGACATCAAGGCTGTGAGGCACACGGTGGATCTTCCAGTACGGCAAGTCCCAGAAAACAGACCTCGTTTTCCATACCTTCAGCAGCGGCTCTGGCGCCTTTCGCTTCTTTCCCGGCTCTGGCGCCTTTTGCTTCTTTCCCGGCAGTGGGCAGTCTTTCCAATTTTTTAACAGCTTGTCTATTTCCTCGCCGCTCCTCGTACACGGGCGTTTTCGGGGTTCGGTTTCACCATCGAACAGATCCTTGCGTTTCCTCCACGGGTCATCGTCGCGAAGCCACCTTCGATGTCCCATGAACACGGTTTTCGAAGACCCGGGATCTCTATCTAGCTGGCGATACGTTGTGTCATCCATGCACCTTACGCATCCAGAAAATCCGTGGACTACCTGCCCCGCAAGATATACGTAACCGAGATAGTCGAGCACCGTCGTGAGCAGTGCGGCTCTCATAGGGAAATATTCTTTCTCTGCGGCGTCCCACGTATTGGCTGGCGTTTTCCACAGCGTGTCAAGCTCCTCTTTCAGCAGCCCCAGATACAGATTGATGTCGTTCCCTGGTTGTTTCGGCCCTTCAATTAGCATACTCATGTGAATGTACTTCCTCTTCATGCACAACCAGGGGGGAAGGTTGTACATCCACACAAACACAGGCCAGGTGCTATGTGTGCTTCTCTGGCTGCCAAACGGATTGACTCCATCGGTGCTCGCGCCCAGCACGATGTTCCTTGGATCGTTCCCAAATTCTGGGTATTCGAAGTTCAATGCTTGCCACTGGCTCGCATCCTTAGGGTGACTCAGCATATTGTCTTTTTTATCTATCGCCGGATCATTTGCGTCATCTTCTCGCTTCTTCTCCTCCCTATCCGCGTGCCAACGCAGGAGCTTTGCTACCTTAGGATCCGCGAAATACCGCTGCAGACGAGGAGTGATCGGAAAGTACCACACCACTTTTCGAGGAGCTTTCTTCCTCTTCTTGTATCGAGTGACACCGCACACCGGACATATTGTAGACTCCGCGTGCTCGTCCCGATAAATGATGCAATTGTTCATGCACACATGGTATTTCACGTGCGGTAAATCCAGAGGACACACGATTTTCTTTGCCTCCTCCAAACTGGTCGGGCACTTGTTCCCCTTGGGAAGACGTTCGTGCCAGAATGACATGTTCTCGTCGAAGCATGCGTCGGTCATTTTGTGTTTTATCTTCATCTCCAGAGCCATGAGCGTTACTTTCAGGCGGGTATCCTCGGGCCTGCATCCTTCATACAACGGAGTAACCGCGTCTAACTCAAGTTGATCCATCTTGGCTTTCTCTCGGGCGGCAGCTCTTGCGTTATCCGTCTGCTTGAGAAGCAGCTCTTGAATATGAGGGTCCTGGACCCAGCCCATCGATGGTCCAACGTCGTCTGCTCCGCCGGCATCATCATCATGTCCTGCATCTTCTACATGATGACTGTGTACAGCATCACAGTCGTGATCATCTCCTGGGGATTCTTCGTCTTCTCGCCCCCCCGAGCCGCGGTGGTTGTCTTGCTGCCCTTCCTCATTTCTTGCCCGGCCCGCATGGACGACTTCGTAGTCATCTTCATCACCTTGCCACCGATAGCCATCCATGAAACCACGCAACAGCAGGTGGTCCCGCACCTGCCCGGAATCCGGGTCCGCAATAAGGCTATTCAGCTTGCATCTTCGACACGGACATCTTATCTCCGTCTCGTTCTTTTGAAGCATCTCGGCCTTCGCGGACCTCAAAAACCTATTCACGATGCCTTCGGTCATCGTGCGGACCATGGTCGCCTGCGGGGTAGAGCAAAACGATATTTTAGAACCAAGAAAAAATTTGGCATGACTTTCCCTAAAAATAGGACCAAAAAGAATGCTTAATGCCAAAATTCTCGCCGAAACGGAAATGAATCAACATTCCGGCAAAATATTGGCAACTATCGCATTTCAAATACCGGTACACCTCCAAACACAAATACATATGCAACACCACAAACATATGCAACACCACGAACATACATAGATCTAGCTAGGCCGTAAAAAGTGCATGTGCACATTGTTGTAAGGAGAACAACCTAAATATAGCTTCCCCCCTTACTTACCTATTAAAACAAGGTAATTTAACCACTTAATTTGAATGAATCTATGGTGGAAATGAGGTGAAAAAGAGGAGGCACCCGAGACAAGGAGGAGGTGGAGAGAATGAAGTGGGGAGAAAGTGAGTGTGTGGGTAGGAGAGGCTGTCCCAAATCTTGTTGCTGCCCACTTACTAATGGCGCACCTCTTGCATGGTGCGCCATTAGTAGTTACAACTACTAATGGCGCACCCAAGCAGGATGCGCCATTAGTATGTTTGGATAGGCGCACTAGTTCAAAAAAAAATTCTATACTAATGGCGCACCCACTGCCTGGTGCGCCATTAGTAGTTACAACTACTAATGGCGCACTTGGGCAGGATGCGCCATTAGTATGTTTGGATAGGCGCACTAGTTCAAAAAAAAATTCTATACTAATGGCGCACCTGCTGCCTGGTGCGCCATTAGTAGTTACAACTACTAATGGCACACTTTGCCCGGATGCGCCATTAGTATGTTTGGACAGGCGCACTAGTTAAAAAAAATTTGATACTAATGGCGCACCCGTAGCATGGTGCGCCATTAGTAGTTTAAACTCTAATGGCGCATCAGATTGTGGTGCGCCATTAGTATATACTAATGGCGCACCATCTTTCTGGTGCGCCATTAGTGTCAATCCCATCTATAGCCCTTTTCCTAGTAGTGTTAGCTAGGAGGCGCCGATGCGCCGTGCAGGGTAGCTATTTGAGTATGGGAGGCATGCGGCCAGACCCCTGCGCGTGCTTATCAGGAGGAGAGCCCTTTGACCTCCATCTGTCGTCCACCTCTATCCCAAGGTACCATTAATGGCGCCCAAGCCTCTGTTTAATGGCGTGGCAATGTCTCACTCGACTGAGATTTAAGAGAGAAAAAAGAAAATCTGAAAAGAAAATTTTGCATGGATCTTGATGTAAGATCCGACGGACCTATATAGCATCTACTTCGACTTATAGCAAGACTAATGAATATATATAAGGACGACGAGAGTGGATAGTAATTGTCTTACATAATTAGGAAGATAATTAAAAAAGTCACATGCGGCTACGCCCGGAATACACAAGGGCAAAAGAAGAAGGAAGACGCATACAACAATGTGGCTCGCTGATCTCTACTTTCTTTATGCGCTGCAGGTCACGGAGACTAGTTCTTGCGGTGGGCTATGATCTCTTTCATCAGTTTCATGTCCTCAATACGCTGCTTGGTAGCATCCATGGATCCCTCCACCAGCCTGTTGCGCTTGATGCGGAGCATGGCATTCTCATCCATAAGTTTCTTGATGATGACGCCCGTCCTCTGCAACACGGCAGCGGTCTCCTCCTCCTGCTTCGCCCTTCCGGCGATCTTCGCCCTCAGCAGGTCGCACTCGCCCTGGAGCTTCGCATTGCCCTTCCCATGTTGCCGGATGACGCCGGTAGCCTTGTCCTACATCCTCGCCCAGCTGGAGATCTGATCCATCTGGCTATGGACTATCGCATGCATGCGCCCGTAAGAGTCCTCGCCTGCCCACGAGAAAATTTCCCAGGCTGCCGCAATGCGGCGGGACCTCCTTGCTGCTTCGGTGGCACGACGGGACATCTCTGCTGCTTCCGCGACATGGCCGGACCAGTCTGCTACATTGACGGCACGGTGGGACCTCCGTGCTGCTTCGGCGGCATGGCGGGACCTCTGTGCTGCTACTGCTGTGCGGTTGGACATGTCGGCTGCTTTTGCGGCGAGGCAGGACATCTCTCGTGCTTCCTCCTCCATGCTCACCTCTCCCTGGTGGAAATCTCTCGACCCAGAACTCACGCTGGCTATGGCTTGATTGTTTCTTCTGGATGAGGAGTTGAGGAGGAATGTGCAGTCATCTTAGCATAGTAGTATTTATAACCGAGTAATACTAATACGCTCCTAAGTGGGAAACCCTTTAGGTTGTGATCGGTGTGAACAGGTTTGCAATTAAATATAGCATGGTAGTAGTAGTAATTTGGAATGTGATGAGACGCGCTCAAGATTTATTGACGGTTCTAGTTTCGAAGTGTGGCACTATTCCCGGATGGTGTAACATCGGCACGTTTTCTCGGCCGTGGTGTAGCATATGCCATGGTACTACTAGTTCTTTTTCTACTGCTGCGTACGTGCAAAAACTAGCACCGTCGGATACATATCTTACGCTTGGCGTTCGACCGGAATAGCCTCGTGGCGAGCTATAGAATAGTCTTTTTTTCAGACGCATTACACCTATCTCTCGGGACTTCTCGCACGCACCATCACTGCTCCCTAGGCCGATGCTACCCACATACAGTTGTACTCCGAGAAGAGGTGCACGCACGCACTCATCCTCTCTCACACACGCATCTGTAGCTACGAATTGTAGTGTTCTCAACCATCCGATTGGCTCTATCATAGGTTTCACGTTGCTCCTTGGCCTTGAGATTGAGATGTTTTGAACGCGGAGGCTAAGATGGAGGCGCGAGGTTCTGGTTAATGTGCGGGCCGCACACGGCACCAACACGACACGAACTTCGTCTGCCTGGTGCGCATGCAGTCGGGTGAGTTGTCCAAGTATAGACACAACCAGGCCCTCGTTGGTATCCACGCCTCGACTTTGACTGGTCATAGTGGAGAGTAACACAGACCAGTTACTAGTCTATGTTACTAGTACCTTCAGAGTGGGTAGTGTCATATACGTAGTATATGCATAGTTTTGCTCCATGGCGCAATCCATCGATTCTACTACTGTACAAATGTATACATTTTTAAAAGGTTAGAGGGCGGGGCAGTCTAGCTTGGTCCTTTTCACGAGAGGCGAGGGCCTTTGTGATTTGATGGCTCATTACTGCTGGAAGGCGGGGCCTTGTGATTTGACTGCTCGTATAAATGTGCCGACGACCTGAGGAGGAGCAAAGAACCATGCGGTATACTCAAGTTTTCCACTGGAGTACGACGGAGGAGCACGAAACACGGCAGCCCAGTGCCATATCCTCTACTCTCTACTCTTATTATATATTACCAGCAAGAGGCATTGTTCTATTGGTGATAAAGAATGATCTAATTTGCTACTCATCTCATTTTTAGCATTCTTCTGTTCATGCCTCGCAGAGAAGGTGACACGTGCGGCGAAACACCCGAAGCAAAACAAGAAACACAGGAGCAAAAGAAGATGGAGGATTATCACCCCAAAAAAGAAGGAAGACGCACACACACAAGTCTGGGGCGCTGCTCTCACTACATGAAGGGTTGCTGGCCGCGGAGTCGTAACTGCTTCTTCATCGCCTCCACGACCTCCATCTCCTTGCGCGTCTCCTCCGCCACCATGACGCGGAATTTCTTGACGCGAGCCTTCATTATTGGTTCCACGGACGCATTACGTACCTTGACAGTAGCCGGGTGCTCGATGCAGAGCTTCGCCAACTTCTCCTTCTGGTCCATGACGAGGGCCTGCAACATCTTCATTGAGGAACTACTATTCTCATGCAGCTTCTTCCAGCCGGCATTCTCCTCCTTCAGCAGGTCAAGCTCGTGGAAGAGATTCGCGTTGTCCTCCTGAAGTTGCAGGATTTCGCCGGTCGCCTTCTTCTCCGAGGCAATGCTCTTCTTCAGCAGCATCACCAAGCCGGCGGTCAACTCCCCCTGCTCATTGAGGTCAGCGGGCATGTCGTCGAGGCTCTCCTTCAGCAGCTCCACCAAGCCGTGGATGAACTCCTTCTGCTTATTGAGGTGCTTATTGAGCTGATCGGGCATGCCGTCGAGGGATAACGACTCCAGCACCGCCAGCTTGGCATGTTTGCCTCCGCATCTAGGGCGCTCCTGGGAGCCATCGCTTGCCCGTGAGAGATCTTTCGAGGTCTCTGCGTGGCGACGAGCCCTGTTTTTTTCCGTAGCCTTGGTTGCCGCTCCCTTGCTACATGTAGTTCTCGACCTAGAGCTCTGCACACCGGCCATGGCAAGGACGGACGAAGAAGCAGGACTTATGAGGAGGAAGGTAGAGTAATTTTCGGTTAGGTAGTTCCCTTTTTTATAGCCTAAGTACTAGCACTAGTACTAAAACCTACATAGTGGGAACACGTTCAGGTTTGGTACGTACTAGTAGGTGTGAGCAGGCTTGCACTTAATTGTAGCACTAGTACTTCTGAATGTGATGGGAACAAGGTAAAGATTAATTGATGGTTTTTCGATTCGAGGCCCGAAACGGCTCCCGATGAGTTTAGTGGAACATAAATTTCAAGTTGACTGCACTGCTTAGATGCGTAAATATTATTTTACTGTCAAAAATTGGCAAAAAATACGATGGAGACTGAGGGAGTCCTGGATTAGGGGGTCTCCGGACAGCCGGACTATCTCCATTGGCCGGACTGTTAGACTATGAAGATACAAGATTGAAGACTTTGTCTCGTGTCCGGATGGGACTCTACTTGGCGCGGAAGGCAAGCTAGGCAATACGGATATGGATATCTCCTCCTTTGTAACCGACCTTGTGTAACCCTAACCCTCTCCGGTGTCTATATAAACCGAAGGGTTTTAGTCCGTAGGACAATAATCACAACATACAATCATACCATATAGGCTAGCTTCTAGGGTTTAGCCTCTCTAATCTCGTGGTAGATCTACTCTTGTACTACCCATATCATCAATATTAATCAAGCATGACGTAGGGTTTTACCTCAATCAAGAGGGCCCGAACCTGGGTAAAACTTTGTGTCCCTTGCCTCCTGTTACCATTCGGCCTAGATGCACAGTTCGGGACCCCCTACCCGTGATCCGCCGGTTTTGACACCGACATTGGTGCTTTCATTGAGAGTTCCTCTGTGTCGTCGCCGTTAGGCTTGATGGCTCCTATTATCATCGATAGCGATGCGGTCCAGGGTGAGACTTTTCTCCCCGGACAGATCTTCGTATTCAACGGCTTTGCACTGCGGGCTAATTCGCTTGGCCATCTGGAGCAGATTGAAAGCTACGCCCCTGGCCATCAGGTCAGATTTGGAAGTTTGAACTACATGGCCGACATCCGCGGAGACTTGATCTTCGACGGATTAGAGCCATAGCCGGGCGCGCCGCACTGTCGCGATGGGTATGACCTAGCTGTGCCGCCGAACAGTACCCCAGAGGCCGCGCCCGCAGCAGCTCCGACCCTTAGCTCGGAACAAACTGCGTCAATCGAGGACGGGTGGCTAGACACCGCCTCAGGGGCTGCAGTCTCGACGGCGATAGAGCCAAACACCAACATAATCCTCTACGCAGCCCCTGACTCAAAGGTGCCGGACTCTTTCCCGGACTCCGAACCATCCGCGCCCCTGCCAATCGAATCCGATTGGGCGCCGATCATGGAATTCACTGTCGCGGATATCTTTTAGCACTCGCCCTTCGGCGACATTCTGAATTCACTAAGGACTCTCTCTTTGTCAGGAGAGCTCGGGCCAGATTATGGCCAACATGATTGGGATGCGGAAGACGAAGAAATTCGACGCCCACCCACCACCCACTTCGTAGCCACTATCGATGATTTAACTGACATGCTCGACTTCGAGTCTGAAGACATCGACGCTATGGACGACGATGTAGGAGACGAACACGAACCGGCTCCTATAGGGCATTGGAAAGCCACCTCGTCATATGACATATACATGGTGGATACACCCAACGAAGGCAATGGCGACGAGATAGCGGAGGATGACCCCTCCAAGAAGCAACCCAAGCGCCAACGTCAGCGGCGCCACTCTAAGTCCCGCCAAAGCAAAAGTGGTGATACCGGCACAGGAGATAATAACACTCCGGATAGTGCCGAAGACAACAACAATCCCCTCCAGCAAGATTTAGAGCAGGAGGATGAAGGAGCCAGCTCTCCTGAGAGAGCGGCTGACGGAGAGGAGGAGGATGACAATCACATGCCCCCCTCCAAAGACGAGGCAAGCCTCGGCGACGATGAGTTCGCCATCCCAGAGGATCCCGTCGAACAAGAGCGCTTCAAGCGCCGGCTTATGGCCACGGCAAATAGCCTGAAGAAAAAGCAGTAGCAACTTCAAGATGATCAAAATCTGCTAGCTGACAAATGGACTGAAGTCCTCGCAGCCGAGGAATATAAACTCGAGCGCCCCTCCAAGAGTTACCCAAGGCGCAGGTTACTACCCCGATTGGAGGAAGAAGCGTATGACACGGCTGATCGGCCACCTCGTGGCCATGATAGAGAGGCATTCCAGCCAAAAGCTCAGCCTCCACCCCAACGCCATTCAAATAAAAAGGCATGGGGAGATACGCTAGACTGGAGGACAAGGCAAAGCATTCAAGATCGATCTATGGATCACTAGGGCGTACCACTCCGCGAGACGAGAAACGTCACACCGGATACAGTAAAAGAAAATCCGGCCGGGCCGAACACAGCGGGCAAGACCCATTCGAGCTGCGTCGCGATATAGCCCAATACAGAGGCGCCGCACACCCCTTATGCATCACAGACGAAGTAATGGAACATCAATTCCCAGAACCTGTAAATATTGAATGATATGACGGCACAACAGATCCCGGGGTATGGATTGGGGACTTCCTCCTCCACATCCACATGGCCCGCGGCGATGACTTACACGCCATCAAATATCTCCCACTAAAGCTCAAAGGACCAGCGCGGCATTGTCTTAACAGCTTGCCAGCGGACTCCATTAGCTGTTGGGAAGATCTGGAAGCCGCATTCCTCGACAACTTTCAGTGCACTTATGTGCGACCACCAGATGCCGATGACTTGAGCCACATAATTCAGCAGCCAGAAGAATCGGCCAGGCAATTCTGGACTCGATTCCTTACAAAAAAAATCAAATCGTCGACTGTCCGGATGCGGAGGCCTTAGCAGCTTTCAAGCGCAACATCCGAGACGAGTGGCTAGCCCGGCACCTTGGTCAGGAAAAGCCAAAATCTATGGCAGCCCTCACGATGCTCATGACCCGCTTTTGTGCGGGAGAAGACAGCTGGTTGGCTCGTAGTAATAACATATCAAAGAACCGTGGTACCTCAGATACCAAGGACGGCAATAGCAGGTCACGTCACAACGAGTATAAGCGCCGCATTAACAGCGAAAATACTGAGGATACGGCAGTTAATGCCGGATTCAAAGGCTCTAAACCCGGTGAGCAGAAAAAGCCATTCAAACAAAGTACGCCGGGTCCGTCCTGCTTGGACCGTATACTCAATCGCTCGTGTCAAATACACGGCACCCCAGACAAGCCAGCCAATCACACCAACAGGGATTGTTGGGTGTTCAAGCAGGCCGGCAAGTTAATTGCCGAAAACAAGGACAAGGGGCCGCATAGCGATGACGAGGAGGAACCCCGGCAGCCGCACACTGGAGGACAGAAGAGGTTTCCCCCGCAAGTGCGGATGGTGAACAAGATATACGCAACCCACATCCCCAAGAGGGAGCGGAAGCGTGCGCTCAGGGACGTATATGCATTGGAGCCAGTCGCCCCAAAGTTCAACCCTTGGTCCTCCTGTCCGATCACCTTCGATCGCAGGGACCACCCCACTAGTATCCGTCATGGTGGATTCGCCGCACTGGTCCTAGACCCAATGATCGATGGATTTCACCTCATTCGAGTCCTTATGGACGGCGGCAGCAGCCTAAACCTGCTTTATCAGGACACAGTGTGCAAAATGGGTATAGACCCCTCAAGGATCAAACCCACAAAAACGACCTTTAAGGGCGTCATTCCAGGCATAGATGCCCATTGCACAGGCTCAATTACACTGGAAGTGGTCTTCGGATCCCCGGATAACTTCCGAAGCGAAGAGTTAATCTTCTATATAGTCCCGTTCTGCAGTGGTTATCACGTGCTGCTCGGGCGAACCGCATTTGCTAGATTCAATGCGGTACCGCATTATGCATACCTCAAGCTCAAGATGCCAGGACCTCAAGGAGTTATTATAGTCAACGGAAACACAGAGCGCTCTCTCCGAATAGAGGAGCACATCGCGGCCCTCGCAGCAGAAGTGCAAAGCACCCTCTCAAGGCAATCTACCAGTTCGGCGTTTCAAAGCCCGGACACCTTCAAGTGCGCTCGGGGAAATAGGCAAATAGACCGCCTGGCGCGATCCGAGCTCGCGTAGCAATACGGCGGCCACCCCAATCCCAGCCCAACAGTGATATTCATGCCGCGCGTACATAATTACGCATTAAAAATACCATGGGCACAGGTGGGGAGGGAGGGCACAACTGCGGCACGCCCCAAAACGCGACCTAAACCGCACTAGGGGCTTCCCGTTTGGTTATTTTTCTTTTTCTTTCAGGACCTCAATCTCTGGAAACACTGTCCAGCAACTCTATTGCCGAACACATGATGCAGCAACCAAGGAGGCAGACAGCTACGTTATACCACGGAATTCCCAGGTTGATTACAGTAACGAGCGAAATATTCGATTTCATATCATTCCTCAGCTTGCCCTTGGAAGGGACATAGTCCTACTCTTTGCTTATCGCACTATCTGTATCACTCCGCTTTAACGCAATTTTTCAATAAATAATGCATGACATTACGACTATTTTTGCATTCTTGTTATATATATCTATGTGTTCATTAATGACGCCTTGCAACCGTACACTCTCGTACGGCCAATACACCAGGGGCTTACGTATCCCACAATGTGGTGTGAAAAGTCCGAACACTTTCACAAGTGCGGCACCCCGAACTTATAGCATTATATGCATCAGCTCCGAATCATGTCTTTGGTCAAATGTTGGGTTTGCCCGGCTCCTATGTTTTGGTACCTTACGTTCCGCTCTATCGGCTAAGGTAGCGCTAGGAGAACTACTGCGATTGTGCCCGGTTCTGCCGGGCTGAGCACCTCAGTAGAGAAAGCTAAAACTGACTGTCATGATAAGGCGAGAGACTGGTCGCTGTTCGGCGATGTTTTTAGAGTCCACAAAGACTTATGCCGCTTAGGGCAAGGGGCCGGCTCTGTCCGGCTTACAGGCGTGTATCGCGCCCCGAATTCGGCCTTCCGAATACCAGGGGCTTTGCCGAAATTTAAAATTATAGAATTCTATGGCTAAGTGGGAGTGATAAAGCATTATTAGTCCGGTTTCCTTGTTCGTTGTGCTGAGCACCTCCCTCGAAGGACCCAAACATGGGAACAAGAGTGCTTAGGTTTATCCCGAACACCCCAGCACTAGTGGCATAGGGGCAGAAGCCGAGGACTAGCCATCTCTCAGATTGGATAAACAGCCAAACAGAAGGTAATATTTTAAATTCAAACAAGCGTTGCATAGCGCATATGAAACAAAGTTTTCATACATACAGGATAAAATGAGCAAGTCTCATTCAAATATTACATCTTTCGAGCACTCATCCGCGATAAGACGGGCACCCAGCAGAACACCCTCGTAGTACATCTCGGGGTGACGGTGCTCCTTGCCCTCTGGCAGCCCCTCCTTGATCAGCTTCACGGCGTCTAGCTTGACCCACTGTATTTTCACACGGGCGAAAGCCCGGCGTGCACCTTCAATGCAGACGTGTCGCTTGACGACCTCCAGCCGTGGGCAGGCATCCACAAGCCGCCTCACCAGGCCGAAGAAGCTGTTCGGAAGGGCGTCGCCAGGCCACAGCCGGACTATAAAGCCCCTCATGGTCTGATCGGCCGCCTTATGTAGCTCGACCATCTGTTTTAGCTGGTCGCTCATCGGCACCGGATGTTCGGCCTTAGCATACTGAGACCAGAACAGCTTCTCCGTCGAGCTTCCGTCCTCGGCCTGGTAAAATTGTGCGGCATCGGACACACTGCGGGGCAAATCTGCGAATGCTCCTGAAGAGCTCTAGATCCGGGTAAGTAATTGGTAATTTACTTTTACATGCTTGCTTTTTTTTTTGCGGGTGACATGGCTGTCACTTCGCCATCGTTGCTGGCCGCACATGCCCATACCACACGTCTGGAGATATTTTGATCGAGCAAATTAGCTACACACTTTTCATGAAAAGAAGACTGCACTTCATAGTTTGGACGTACGCTAGTGTGCGTTATAAAGAATCTTGGTGTGGACGTACTTGTTTTTTCATTAGTTAGTTTTTTCGTTAAAAGATCATTCAAATCAATTTACTGAATCCGCAGTACAAATACCCATGATTAAAAAAATCACATCCAAGTCCTTGGGCCCGATCATCTTCTTCCTCCCAACCAGGCAAGATGTGCGGTTGCCAGCCTTGACGGAGCCATATTGATCTCAATGTTGATAACGAACCGGGAGTCATCAAGGTCACAACCATGCCAGACCAACACTGTGGAGATGAAGCCACCGCCGCTGAAAGAGTCGTAGATCCAAACCAAGCTTTAAGCCTTCATGATTTCTCACAAGTCCCAAACCATCAGTAGAGGTCGCACAAATTAGACGTGATGGAGACAAGGATGAAGGACCCAACTGCAAAGAGAAGTTGTCGTCGCACTAGCAAAACCCTACAAAATGTAACAACTTATTGGCTAGAACGGCCAGCATAAATTTACCCCAACGAGCCATTGTCGCTGCCATAGATGACTGCATCGAGATGGGGAGGTTCGAGGTGACCTCAATCACCATACCAAGACCACCACCAGTATGAAAGACGAGTCACAGTGAAACACTATAACTAACTAAGGACCAAGATAGAGGACATTGAGTTTCCCAACTGCTTGCAACCCTTGGAGAGGTGATTGTAGGAGGGGAGAACACAAGGGCTTCACGCTAGCATCGGACAATGGGGAACGAAGTCTCTCCCTTATCGCCTCGAGGAAGACGCAGACGGGGAGAGATATTCATTGGTGTGAAGGGTGTTATTTTTAGTTGTAAAGAACGCGTTTGTTGACTCATAATGTTGCGTCAAAGGAATAGAAACACAGTGAGTACACACCCAACATATGCTCCACTTGGATGCAGATAGTCAACAAGGAAATAAAAAGAAGAAGAAAAAAAAACATAAAGGTCAAGGTGAGGCGAATGACCCACTGCAGCAAAACTTGACAACTATCACCAGTTTTGAGAACACTTGGGCTACAAGAATGTTCCCCAACAACAATGCCCTCAACAAAGTAACGGCGCATTAAAGGTGTGTTTGGTTCGGGAACGAAGTGTAATGGAATGTCATGGTTCCATTCCGTTGTAATGGGTCCATTCCATCTTTGTGTTTGGTACTGGTAATTTGAAGGATTGGAACGATTACATTTTGATGTTTGGTTTGATGGTTTGACGAATGGAAAGGAATGGATTTGTAAGTGATCATCCATCCATCCGTGCAGATAAACATTTTTACTTGTTAAATTAATCGGTGCCAAAGTTTGACTTAAAATAAAGCCATTGGACATTTAACTTTTCTTTAAGTTGAGCGTGGCGGCTGGTTCGATATGCGCCTTGGCCTTGGCGTCCCCATGCGCGACCGTGGCCGGCTTCTCCGTCAAACCTGGCAGTACGACACTTCCCGACGTGTGTCGCCGTTGTTGCCCTGCTGCACGATCGACACACACCCGCTCGCCTGCCGCACGTGGTTCGGAGGAGAGGGAGGCTGTGCTTTAGGGGAAGATGAGATGAGGGAGCCGGCGTTGCAGACCGGAGGAGGAGGCCCGACGGCGTAGACCGGAGGAGGAGAGCCGGCGGCCCAAATCGTGGGAGGGGAGAGGAGCCGCACGAGAAAGGATAGGGCTGCGGGAGAGCGAGGAGAAGAGCAAATCCGCGTGGTCCGCTCGATTTGGAGGTCTCACCCTGTTCCGGATCTGACCTGAATATTCGCTCCGCTGGAATGAGGTGGTGACAGTTTGACTTGGTAACTGAACGCGAGAAAGAGGCCTAGGAATAGGTTGGACCCATGACATTCCGGCCCGTGACCGTAACCAAACACACCCTAATGCAGTCATCGCCTGATCCAACCACAAATGAAAGATCATAGGTTTTCAGCAAGGAGAGAAAGTCCAAGCAAACTCTAGACAATGCCTTCAGCAATGTAAACCACGCCATTGCCATGTACAACCAGTGAATGTTTGACCTGGGATTTTCCGCCCCGACTCGAGATCTGATACTCGAAGAGAACCACCAAGGGGCAAAGTCCCATGCATCACCACCACCAAGTTGCCAAAGAAGAAGTTTTTTTGCAATGCCCAGATCAGCACGTGAATTATATATCAGGATGAATTCCACACATTTGGATTTTGCTCGGACACCAGATCTTCCATCTAAAACATCAACGAGCATGCTAACAGCAGTGTCATATGCTGCACATCACGATCTTCACCGTCGACGGATACCAGCTGGAGAGTATCCATCGCAT
>NC_041392.1:700478896-700566605 GCF_002162155.2 Triticum dicoccoides | reverse complement strand
GGGTAGCCTATCACTGAAGCCCGGCGTTCAAGTCGCGTGCACCACCACTGAGTAGCTACAACCGCCGGCTCTATTTGTGCTCAACTACATTACCCATGCTGATAGTTGATCATCTAAACAAAGTTGACGCATGAAACCCAAGTGGTCATATCACACCCCACTCCTCCCAGATCATAATATTGACGGGGAACAGAAACCTAGACGCTGTAGGGGAGGACGGCCATCACCAGACCAGGTCGGCCAAGATCCCACCAGTGCATGAATGGGGCACAATGCTAGTCGTCGCCCAACACCCCCTCGATGTGCGGTGACCGGTTCTGAAGGCTACTGAGCGAACAGGGGTTTAAATCCACTACATCGAGCGCCACCAACGGTCACCTCCACCGTTCACTCATGCCATCGTTGTATCTGCGCACTGGAGATGACGTGTTGCCCCCGCATCAAGCCCACCTGGGCCAGATTTTGTTGGCCCATGCACAACTGCTGTGAGCTATGGGTGAGACGCCCACTGGAGAGGCAACAACATCCACTTATCACGAGGATGGGGCAGCAAGTACCCTGCCACTGCCAAAGGATCACCGCTTCCATGAAAATTAGACAAGGGTGTGCGCATATGCAATCTTTATGATTATGACTAGATAAAAAATAGTTTATCATGAAGAAGCTTTCGCTAAAAAAGAGACCATGGACGAGCTATGTCTTTAGGAAAAAATCTAATGTCAATCACATTCACACTAGATGTGATATATATCTCTCATGGTTATAATTGTTAGATGATCTTTACATTTTTATGGTAATTGGTTGTAATTTATTTCAAAGGGATTTGGTTATATAGAAAAGAGTATTTATATATAGATTAATAATATATGAACTGAAACTGAAAATACATACGATTTATTTTACTTAATTATTGTGCATCGTAAATATTTATTGAATATAAGCGGCGTCATAGAATAGAAACAAATGTGCATTTTCCCAGCATAGATTCCAATTGAGGTGTTATGTTTACATATTGAGCAAAATAAGTTAGTGGGATCTCCTATTTTAGCACTGTAAAACTGCACCTAATCCCAGCACTCACAGGCCATCAGTAATCAAAGCCGTTCATTTTCACAATTTAGCCATTTCTGGCCGTCTGATCACCATTAGCGTGATGTTTCCCTCGTTTTCCAGCAAGTGGGCCGGCTGTCCTAGAAGGACACATTATAATTGTGCAACCTAGGAGCCTTCTCAGGCCATAACAGGATATCAGGTAGGCAAACGTAGAATAAATTTATTTTTGACTATTAAAGTTTTATTTATGAAAAAGACAGAGGTTCCATAGATTCCTTAATAAATAAATTAGGATATTATGTACATCACTGGGAACCAAGATGAAAAGAAAATGAGAATAGACACCACACAGACGGCGCTCGATCACTATCGATGTTAGCCGTCCATATGCGAGATACCACACGTCCGGAGATATTTAATGGGATAAATTTAGCTGCACATTTTTCATGGACTTTGTACTTTGTACACAAGCTAGCTTGAGCTGGACGTACACTAGCCGGTACATGCACCCCTCCACACAACTCCCAGGTGCAACAGTAGTAGTGTTCACCTATAAATAGCCTACATTTGTGTGGCAAACACATATCCATTTAGACCGGAGAAGATCACAAAGAACACACCTTATTGTCTAGCCAGAGGTACATTGAGCTAGGTAGAACTAATGGCATCATCTGCTCACGCAACCATGTACGCGGACCGGTTCCCGCCGGCTGAGTTGCACCAGCGGCCGGCTGACTACCAACTCAAAACCTGGGACTACGACTCCATTTGCGCCATGAGGCAGCAGGCGCAACAAGACGACAAGGTGCATGCATGGTCAGCCAAGCTATTCATCCATTTTCCCCCTTCTTCTCCATTCTTTTTTATTGTCCGGCGATGGTGAGACCGACGGTGAGTGCATGTTTAGGATTAGGGGTGCGGGGCTTTGATTCGGTGACAAAGAAGACAGATAAGGGAGGGGTTTGGTAGAAGGTTAGGATTATCGGTGCCTCATCCTTGCTTGTGAGGCTAGGGCGGCATCTCGCGAGGGTCGAGGAGATGATGTCGCGAGTGTCGAGGAGAATGGGAAGGGGTGTGGAAGGTCTTTTACCCCGTTTAGAATTGGCTTTCAGTTGACTTGGAAGTTAGAATCACTTTTTAAGTAGATATTTCTCCTTTGTTTCTTTCTACACATTATTCATGATTAAATCCAATGAAAATAGCAAAAATAAATCATTATTCCTGAGAATAACAAAATAATTCAGGTGTCCACGACGTCCATGACAATGAAAAGGGAGTTTTTTTTTTTTGTCTTTTTGTCTTTTTGCTTGCCACTTAACACTAACAATTACTGGAGGCACTTGCCTCCAAAACGGGTAGATCAGTAAAATCATGAAATCTACAGGGCATAGCTCCAGAGCCCAATGCGAACTAGCCTATGACATGCCTGTCTGATGTGACGACTTAGTCAATCTTAAGACCTGCTGGCCCAATATCTAAAAAGATGATCATAGAGATAGGGTGTGTGTCCGTGCGCTTACATTCATACGGGTGAGTATGTGTGCGTGTTGTGATTGTCTTCATATGTACTGTGTATCTTAATAAAAAATAGTGCTTAGAATCACAACAAATTACAACCAAAAGATCCAAGGTGATGTGATGCTATCGGGGCAGTACGTCAAAGTGCCTGTTAATTACCATGCATGCATGACGATGGAGGAGTACCATATATACGTATACGGAACATATTTAAAAAAAATCAAGGAGCTAGTTTTTAAAGGCAAGGAGCTACTTAGATACTGACCTGCCTATTGGTGGTGCAGCATAGCAAGCAAAGCTCACTCCAATCGAGCTTGAAGAAGAGAGTGAGGCGGCTTTTGCTCGAGGAGGAAGAAGAGCTGGCAACTAGGCTCAAGATCATTGACCAACTCCAAAGTCTCGGTGTAGCATACCATTTCGAGGAGGAGATCAGAAGCATCCTCATGTCCATGCATGTGCATCATGCACAGCTTCAACTCAAGCATGACCTCTCATCAACAGCACTGCTATTTAGAATGCTCAGAGGACATGGAATCTCTGCGTCCATAGGTAAAGATAAGAAACACCAATAATGATCATATTTCCTTTTCATGCCCATATATAATAGATAATATATATATTATACGAAGTTTTTTTTTCATTCAAACCCAAGGCTCTGCATCGGTTCATACACGCAAACCACTCTATTGAAAATGTTTCAATCCATTACAAGGTTGATAGAAGGATGGGAGTAACCTCATCAAACAAAGATTATATAGAACACTTATGCATTACTAATTGGTTGTGGCTAGCTCTCAGTCGACCGAGACTTAACCAAGTCTAAGTCAAGTGGCATAACATGTAAGGAAGAAAAATGAAAACCAAAAAATAAAAAATTGCCCGGATCTCCACATAAGATCCCATGAATATAGAATTGACCGAGACTTGGTTAAGTCTTAGTCGACTGAGATTTAGCAATCCTGTTACTAATTATTTTATTAGTAGAACGTCACGCAGACTGTAAAACCCGTGTGACCATCTCCAAATCGTTGTAGATATGTTAAAAGTTTGAGTAGATCATATTACATAATAATTGTAAAAAAAAACTCGTTTTTGTTTGTAGATATGTTGAGTGCATTCAGGGATGAGAATGGTGATTTCAAAGCTGCAAACCCCAAGGACATTGATGCTTTTGTTGCACTCCACGAAGCTTCCTACCTGGCCTTCCCAGGAGAGCCCATGCTGGACGAAGCAAGATCATTCGCCGTCAAGAAACTCGAAGAACTGATGCCGTCCATGTCGATCTCCATGGGGCCTGCTAGCCAAACGGAAAGACAAGGAGACCTCCCGTTGCACTGGAAAGTTCCCCGGCTGCAGGCGACATGGTCGCTGAAACAACACCGCTACAACGATGAGCGCTCGATCGATCATTCCATCCTGCAGCTCGCTGCGGTCGACTTCAACCTCGTGCAGGCCGTCCATGGAGCAGAGCTCGTGGAAGTCACCAAATGGTGGAAGGAGACCGGGTTGGGCGAGAAGCTACCGTTCGCGAGGGACCGTCTGGTGGAGTGCTTCTTCTGCGCGACCTGCATCGCACCCGAGCCCTGTCTCGCGGGCTGTCGCGAGCTGCTGGCCAAGGTGGGCTCCCTTATCGTCCACCTCGACGACGTCTACGACCTCTACGGCACGTTCGACGAGCTGGCTGCCTTCACAGATGCTGTCGGCAGCTGGGATGACGATGCTTTGTCGACGGCACTGCCGGAGTACATGAAGGCGATGTACTCAGCCATCCGGTCGACGTCGACGGAGGCAGCGGATCGGGTGATGAAGGAGCAAGGAAGATACGACGTGCTCCCGCTCTACAAGAAAGCAGTAAGACAAGAGGAGATAGATCCATTGATTTTCTTCTTCTTTCGTTTGGGATATACCTTTGAGGATCGATGGATTAACATGCATGTGGATGCATGCATGCAGTGGCATGAGCTGTGTAAGGCATTCCTCATAGAAGCCAAGTGGCAGCACGAGGGGCAGATGCCATGCTTGGAGGAGTACCTTGAGAACGGGTGGGTCACGTCCACGGGGCCTCTGCTGCTGCTCCACGCTTTCACCATGCTCCAGCAGCAAGAGCAGATTGATTCATGGCTGCGCAATCACGACGACGGCGACGACATGGTGTACCCCAAGCTGGTTGAGCTATGTTCCATGATCTTCCGGCTCTGCAACGACTGCGCGACCCACGAGGCCGAGTCGGAGCGGGGTGAGGCGGCGTCGGTCATCACCTGCCGCATGGGCGGTGGCGCGAGTAAGGAAGAGGCCCGGGCTGCGGTGGCGGACGCCATTGCCGAGACTTGGAAGAAGGTGAACAGGGAGGTCGCCTTGAGCAGCAGCACCGGGACCGGGAGCACGGCCAGCCTCGTCTGCGTCAACCTGGCGAGGACCATCCAATGCATCTATCAAGACGGCGACGGCATCACCTCGCCCAAGGACAGCCGGAAACAACTCGTCAAGGACATGCTTTTCACGCCTGTTGATCTAGATATTTTTGGCGCACACTAGAGCCTAGCTTTTCATGGTGATGTGACGTCAGGTACAACGTACGGGCATGTGTCACGCAAGCCACATGAATCACAATAATCTTGCTATGCTGACTAAGATGTATCTTCTGCATTTGGCATACACAAGTACAGTTTGGTCCAGATATTTATTAAAATCGCAAATCTGTAAAACACATCCTCGATCTGTGCACCCAGGTTGAGTTTTTGTCCAAATCATCCACATAACTCTGAGCTCTGATTTTGTCATTTCTGCATCGCTTCCTTCTAAGACATGCTCTCTCGACCCTTTATCTCCGAGAGAAGTTTTCTAAGGTACTTCCGAGCATATTATTTTCCTGGGAAAATGAATTACCTTTGTTTTTTTCTTATTGAAACACAAACCATAGAACAATAGTTCTACGGTAATTTGCATTCATAAACAAAATATGATACAAAGTGGAGAGGCAAAAAGTGAAAGGAATGGAAAATAAATAATAATTTGTTTAGCGGACAGTCTGGTACCTTCGAGTATCGCGCCCTTCTGTGAATTGCGTTGCCCTTTCGACAATTCAATTTTTGAACATGTGCGGCACTACTCATGGATTTTCCATAACTTCCGATTATTAGTGACTTCACCAGAGTAACAGACAATTTCTGCTTTCTATATAAATAGTACCCATACCCCTTGAGTAGATAAGCGAGTTACCATCCATTTTGTGACACTTTGTGAAAGCCTAGAGGGCAGGACCTTCAGGGTTTGAAGAACAAACTCCTCCCTTTATTGAATAAAAAATGTGAAACTTACTGGCTACTTACGAAAGAAACTTATGTACTATGAACCTTGCTATACGTACGATAAATTTGTGTCCAACACTCCATCCGATTAGAGACAGCCATAGATGATTCAGTTTGTGGGTCCTAGTATTTAGAGATGATACCAGTTTGGTCGTACTGTTGTCTGACGAGAAGGCTTCGTACGCAGAGTAGTTTCGATGGACTATTCCCTCTAACTTATCCGTCTCCGCCGTTATTTCTAGGGTGGACCCCGCTGCCTCGGTTTTCCAATTAAGCATTGCAAACTCAGTTTGTAGATTACTTCCCGTAGCATTTCCCCATAGGTCTAGCCACGTTCTTATTGAACAAATATATTGTGTTCCATATCTATTTGCTTCAACTCTATCTTTGTGAGAGAGATCCTATGGGTTTGGTATTTTGATGACTTCATCCATGTGACTTTGGTTTGCTTGTGAATTTGGTATGACTAGTGAATGCGCACGTGCAATGCATGTTAATATTTAGGCAATATATTAATTGCATGTCGATATTAGGTATACTATTATTTGTGTGATAATTCTGTGATTAGTGCAATATTTGGTATGATATTAATTGCATGTTAAACATGTTGAACGCTCGCCATGGAGGAGTGTAAGTCGTTGGATTAACCTGGTTTGATGATCGAGATCAGTTGGATATGCTCTTTTGGGTCTTTTTATATTGGTATAGATGTGGGCTTCCTAGATAGTTAGGAGGCACTTCAAAGCCTTCAAGTGTTATGAGGGAATAAAGAGATTCTACAGGGCCCAGTGATCATCCTCTTAGTGCGAGATCAACCACGAGTGAGACTTTGACCTTAGTAGTATCATGGGGGTGGGTATGCGCTTTGTGGGATATTTGTGGGCAATGTTGCTGAGACTTGTGGGGCCTTAGTACTTTGTGTATTAACAATAAAATTCCAATTTTTTAATAGATAACCAAAGCTGGAACTCTTATATAAAATGCAAGCAACGATGGTTTTCTGGCAAGTACGGCCGTTCAACGTATGCTACGCTTTACGTCTCTCGTTTGAATCCAAGGGGCCCGTAATTTCTTTTCACAGACTTTGAGCATAAAACTATATATTGTGTTGTAAATAATAATCAGCCCAACCAGGGATCGAAGTCGCCACCTCGGCATTCAATGACAGGCAAGACAACCACTGCCACACTAGGGGACTAATATGAGTATAACACGTATGTATACCAAGCTCAAATAAATTTGAATTTGAAGGTCGTTTTAAAAATTTGATCGGTATCTGCATGAAATGTTTCCGTAACCATGGTAACCACGTTTCCCGCTCCCGCTTGTTTTTTTGAGATTCGGTAGCCAAAACCCTGGTAGTACTACACTATTACGAACTGCATCTTTGCATTTTATTTGACATGAACTACCAGGAATCCAAATGAATAAAGATCATATCATAAATGGATCAACCCAAGTCAAACAAACCTAGCTCTGGAGTTAGCCTATTGGGGATGAGGCCGATGCAGACCTGCAGACCCTAGTGCCGACCACTGATGTGCGTAGCCAGTCCAGTCAGCTGCGGAAGGCGCACTGGGCACCGAGCGCACGACATACTCCGGACTGGGTGACTGGCATGTGGCCGGGCTACCGAGGGCAAGTAACCCAATCATCACAGCAAGTTGTGGCAAAACTCACGATTCATTTCCTTATGTAATTAAAGTCCAATATCCAAAAGCTTGAATCGACATCCAATAGTCTAAACCGGTGTCGTTTCGGCTCACGCTTAATCGATGTTTTTATTTTTATTTGGTGGAAATCGCTCAAGTTGCTTTTTGAATCGAGTAGATTCAGGGACATGTAAGCAGCTGCTCAGAAATGGCCTTTGGTATTTTTTTTCTGACCTTCTTTTCAAGCTTACTCAAATGGAGTGGGAGCACTGGGGGCCATGGTGTGCTGGTATCGGATATGTAGGACAAAAACTTGAATGTGGTCCAACGATCCCACTTGCCATAGTGTGCGTCCGCCATGGAGTACAAAGAACACCAGGATTGAAAAAAATTACATACAAATCTATACACCACCCAGTGACAACCACAAGCACAAGAGCAAGCGGAAGGTGTACGTGCCAATGTCATCGCCCCTTCCTCACTGAAGCTGGCCAAAACTTGTTGTAGTAGACAGTTGCGTAGTCGTCATGCTAAGTACCCACAGAATTAGCACACTAGAACAACAAACGTCGCAGATGAAGAGATACGTAGATCGGAAAGATCCAACCTATGTACACATAAACAAGAGAAACAAAGACCGGATTCAAGCAGATTCACCGAAGACAAATACTCACCAAACCCCGTGAGATCCACCGAAGACACATCTCCACATGCCCTCCGACGACGATAGATGCCCCGCTTGGATGGAAGCTAGGCGGGAGAATATTATTCCATCATTAGGGAGCTATCCCCAACTCGCCTTCCTGAACAGGACACAAACCCTAACTAAACTAAAAAAGACATCTAAATATGGAGGAGCCCTCCCGCCGGCAAGTTCGGGGTCCACCACGCCTCCATAGCCCTAAAGCCATGAGATATGAGCTAGACCACCATCGGCGTCGGCAAGAGGCAGGTAAACCTAGAAGACCTTGGCACTCGTGAGAGATGAAGGGGTAAGGGCATATAAGGAGAGGACAAGCCTTTTTTAGTTGATCTAATTTCGAACCTCCAGAGAAAAGCACAATCTACTAGCAGTTTGAAGAAATGGTCATCCAAGATAGAAAAGCTTTTTCTGATGAGCTGGTATCGATGAGTTAAAATGTCCTTCCTCAAGAATACTAGTTCCTCATTTGTTGTCCAAAAACTATAATGCCAAGTGTTTTACATATTCAAAATCATGATACGAATTACAACATATACGTACTTGCAATTGTATTCATAAGTCTTTCTACACATTTGGCGGTCAGTTTCCTTTGGGTCCCATAATGGCAAGTAGATTTAGTTTGGGCCCTCATTCTAGTGGTACATGAACCATGGATTTCATTGGAAAGTATGTAAACAAAGGGACCCCACATTAGGAAAGAATTGAAAAGATGTAGATTTACTTTAGAGCAATTTTCTGTGTTCGCCACAAAGGTGACATCTAAAAAAACATTTTGTTAAATACCTATTGCAACATACGCGTGCACGCGCGCACACACACACAGATCGCCAATTGAAGAGCGGGTTGGAGTTGTGGAGATTGAAGATTGACAAAGTCACCACGGATGCCTCACAATCGATGAAAACGTCGGCTCCAACTGAAAGAATAATCTCCAATAATGAAATATCAAAGCTCAAACCTGGGGTTTGATCCTTGATGGGCGGAGCTACACTGCCCTGCTAATCATCCATCCACTGGTTGGTTCTCACCTCTAAAAAACAACCAAATTATCTGCATAAAAAAACAAATCTTTCATAATATACTTCCTTGTTATTTTCTTGGTTCTCTCGTAATATGCTCATCTAATAAGGTGAACGTTAAATCAATCCCCCAATGCTCTCATGCATCGTCCAAAAAACATACAACACCAAACACGTTTTACATGATGACTATATATCATGCATGCACATATATATAGTCTCTTTTGCTATATTAGAGGCGCATGATATTTTTCTAGTTCAATGAATTTCCTTCTTTTACCTTTTTCATGTGTGTTTGCTTTTAGTCTTTTTCTTCTTTCTTCTTAGTCGATTTTTTCTTTTTTTTCTTTCTTTTTCTGTATATGTGAGTGTGTGTGTTTATGTGTGTGTGACGCACGCTTGCATGTCGTATCTAGGTGTGTGCGCATGTTTGCTTTTGTACACAGGTGTCGTGTGTGTGCTCTTGTGGGTGAGCGCATGTGTGTCGTGTGTGACCATGCATGTCTGTGTAGTATGTGCACAAATGCGATATTAATATGCAAATTATAATATTTTCTGAAAATTACACTATTATAAACTTATTCTTACATATTGTGAAAATGTGCAATTTCTGTTCATGTTTTTGTCATCATTTCTTTAAAGTTTTTTACTTTCTTTCCTTTTTATTCAATACAAAAGTTATTCTCTGATATTTTTAGTTTCAGTATATAGTCTTGTCGGAAAAGAAGTGTATGTCATGTCAAAAAATTCCATCACCTGTTAAGCAGAGGAAGAAGAAGGCAGATGGGCCTTTCGGCAGGTGGGCCTTTGGATCCCAATCAGGGTGGATAGCAAACTGACTGAAAATCTAAATAATTTAAGTCAATATAGGCAACTGACTGAAAATCAGATGGGCCCATATATAGTGCATGAATTAATTCCATAGAAATCCAATCTTATCTTTTAGAAAGACTGCATTTGGAAAGAAGTCAAATTGTAGCAATACCTTCACAATTCACCAAACATATAATTGTAGGGAAAGAATTGTGGGGTAGTAAGATAAACACTGCTAAAAAATATCATTAATTAAATTAATAGACATCTTGATATACACAATTCGACTGCATAATGTTCTACTATAAATGGGGATGAAGGGACCTCATGTGGAATACTAAACGAAACGTAGATCTGGAACACTTCTATTTGCAACCAGATATCTCCTGCTTAGCTAGATAGCTAAGATGGGGAGTTCCAATCGCCATTGCTCCATTTCCTTAGCTGTCCTCTTGGTCTTTGCTTCCCTGCTGCTCAACGCTGATCTAGGGTCGTGCGGCTGCTTCAAGCGTATCTTCTCCTTCGGCGACTCCATCATTGACACCGGCAACTTCGCATACACCATCCGCAACAGACCACCGAGTCCACCCTCGGTGCTTCCTTATGGAGAGACCTACTTCCACCACCCCACGGGCCGCGCCTCTGACGGGCGTCTCATCATCGACTTCTATGGTATGTACATGTGCAAGCATGTGTGTTCTAACAGTTCAATTTCGTACCCGTGCTAAATTTGGTGCGTGATGTTTTGTCAGCGCAAGCGTTGGGCCTGCCGCTGCTGCCGCCGAGCTTGCCCGAGGAGAAGACGGGGCAGTTCACCACTGGTGCCAACTTTGCCGTGTTCGGCGCTATGGCGCTGAACCCGAACTACTTCAAGTCCAGGTATAACTTGAGTGTACCGTTTCCATGGAGCCTCAACGATCAGCTCGCTAGTTTCAACAAAGTGCTCACACGGATTGCTCCAGGAGATGGTACGTAATGCATGCAAAAACATACCTTGGGGTCAGGTTATGATATTTTAATTACGGCGACATTTCTGCATGCACCATGCACCTGCATGTGTTCTTGGTCAACTTATTCCTTTCTTTTTGCTGTGATCAGCTGCAACAAAGAGGCTCCTGAGCGAGTCCCTGGTCGTCTTTGGTGAGATTGGGGGCAATGACTACAACTTTTGGTTCTTTGACTCTGAGCTCAGCAAGGACAGAAACACGCCCCTCCAGTATATGCCCGATATTATCGACCGCATCGGAGCCGGCGTGCAGAAGGTGATCAACCTCGGCGCCAAGACGATCCTTGTCCCGGGGAACTTCCCCATCGGGTGCGTGCCGGTCTACCTTAGTACTCACAAGAGCAATACATCTGCCGACTACGACCAGTTCGGCTGCCTCGCGTGGTTCAACGCGTTCTCTCGGAGGCACAACCAGCTGTTGAAGTAGGAGATCGGCCGGCTCAAGTCCCGGAACCCCAGCGTGAAGATCATCTACGCAGACTACTACGGCGCCTTCATGGAGTTCGTCAAGAATCCCAACAGGAATGGCATCAATAGCCCTCTCGTGGCGTGCTGTGGTGGTAACGGGCCCTACGGCACCGGCCTTCCGTGCGACCGGAACGCCAAGGTTTGCCGCGACCCATCAAGGTTCGCCAACTGGGACCAGGTTCACATGACGGAAAAGGCATACAGTGTCATCGCCAGTGGGGTGCTCAATGGCCCGTATGCGGACATCCCTTTGCTCCACGCATGCTAGGAGAATTCCTTCTGAGAGACTTGAAGAATTGTTGCTGCCACCAAGATCTGATACGCTTCTTAGGATTCTTATTCCTGTATCTCCATATCAATTATTCATGGATGAAATGGTTGGATCTGTCACATGCATGAATATGTAATGTATTTATCACAAAAACCGTTGTATAGTTGCAGTGCCAGTCATCTCGAGACTGGATCTCACTGGTATGGATGTTTGCCCCAACGGTGACTTGCTATAGGGTCTTTCTCATTAATAGAATTATCAAAAAAAGGAAAATACCCCCGAAAAAAAACAGGAATATAAAAATGCAGAATATGCATGCTTTCGTTGCTTTGCACCACGCCTAGATTTGAGAGAACCTAGGAACTATTCTTCTATACCATGGATGTGTTAGGTGAAAACTCAAAGAAAATGCATGCTAGATAAACTAAATTATATATTGTTGTATTGCAAATAAAGCCAGTTATAAGACCCACAAAAAGCAGAAAGAAATCCAATGTTGTGACTTACTGGGTGATAAACGTAGTCAGGGGCGGGGCTAAGATTTAGACTTGAGGGGGGCGAAGAAGAGACAAAAATTTACAATATGAGCCAAGCAATTATCACTACAGGAAATTCATAAGTTCCCTAGTATCTGACTATAAGCCGAGTGTTATTTCACCGGTACTCTGCTTATATACGTGTACACCGAGTACCAAACCCTAAAATGCATGACACAAATACTGACCTCAGCGTAGACGTAACTAAGCCAAGAATCAGGAAAAGAACCTCAACTTACATAAAAACACTCGGCATATTGTCCAGAAAGCACTCGGCTTAGAGTTCCTTCTTAGCAAAGTTATTGCCATGTGGCCATCACATATGTGCATGACAGCACGGCATGCTCTATAAGTCGAGGGTGCTTGAAAGATGCGTGACATATATATAATAGAAGAGGAGTGCACAAAATAGGACACTTGGCTTACACTTTGCATCTTATTTGCTTAGCAATTTCATAATGCAATAATGAATTTTTCATGTTCTTCATTGCATTTATGTTTATTTATTGCACTCTATTCCTTCCCCTCTTTCCTAACCCATTCTCTTCCACCCACTCTCCAATTTCTGCCCTTTCGATGCCCTCAATTTCCATCCCACTCTCTAATTACCGCCACTTTGCCACTTTAAAGTTGTCATCGCCTTGTAGTATCACACCCCGTACTGTACCCATATTAAGATCACACGCAAAAGGATAAGTGGTTCCGAGCCTTACTCAGATGATTTGATGAATCAATCTTGTTTGGTAAGCCCAGAAACATCTACCCCTAGGTTTCTTCATATGGGTGATTTCATCTGGACTGTCCCCTTTATGTGTGTTATAATAGGGGGGAAATTATATACGACCTGGGTCGTATGCCCCCCATCGTTAGACCTTGTTTAGATGTTGACAGATGGCAATACGAATCTGAAAGCACCCTCCCTGTCTTCCACATCTAATTCCTCTCTCGTTCCCTCTTCTTTATCCTCCCATCGAGCAACAAGAGCAGTGCGACCACATTGAAACACTCCTTCACCGCATCCCTCTTCCCCGACATCTGACTGCCACCATAATTTATCAGGGCACTCATATATCACAGATCGATCTTCAGATTCATGCCCTTGACACTAAAGAGACGGAGGATTTTTTTTTTAAATTAGGAGATGAAATATACAGAGGATCAATTCCCATCGCTTGTGACAGACGGCCCGGAGCTCATCGCCATGACCGGCTGCGTGACATCACGGAGCAACTGGAATGGTAGGCACCGTGCCATCTGGCGCAACAACGATTATGTGCCCTTGTGCTGCACGGCCGCCGTCGTCCGTCGACAGGGGCTCAGTTCGTCGTCGCCATGAGTGCCCGTCTACACAATGTGACGGAACAGACCGGCAGGATGACGGTTAGCTTCTCTCAGTGTTGTGTCTGGAGTAGCTTGGCGAGGAGGACGAACTGTTGTGCCGCACAGTCGCCGCCGGCGAGATGTCCGTAGAATGTAGACCGGTTGTGGAAGAAAGGAAGGATGGAATCGGGATTAAGCCATTAAGGTTGGGTGTTTCTTTGAGATTGATGTCTACACTCTGTCACAAATTGAAGTGGGTCTCACCTGGTGGGCATACGGCCCAGGTCGTATAGGATTTTTTTCCCTTATAGTAGGTCACAGGACCATGATCAACCAAAAATAGACCATAACATTCAAGAATTTGGTGGGGGGCACATCATGATCAGTCTATCGAGGGGACGCGTCCGCTTTGTGAAGGTAGTGTGGTACCCTTTGCTCCATTGACCTCGATTTTTTCTTCGCGGTCAGGTCATTGCCCTTTTCGGAGCCCACCTGTCATATCCGGGGCATATGTTGTGTGAAAATGATAATAAATCGACCCTCTGTCTTTATATTGTTGGTTGATCTCGGCTTTGACCGGGTAAAAAGTATCGTTAAGGGTATGGCCACGAACCAACGTACGTGGCTGTTGACCCCAACAGAATCGCCCTGATCGGGGGCACCTCTAACCAACAGATGGTTTTGGTCCCCTATTGCGAGCACACATATAAAGGGTGGGGCCTGGATACTTATGGCACCTGAGTTCACGTACATGATATCTAGCCCCTTAATTCCCTCAAACCTACCGATCTAGGGGTGTGTTACGCAATGGGAAGGCCGTTTCCATCGCCAGCCGCCGCAAGGCTGTGCCGGCGGTTTCCTGCTGCCACCGCGAAGCTCCTGGGTGAGCTGCTGCCTCTCCACGACTACATCACCTTGGCGCCACTGGTGCTACTCATCCTCGCCACTTGAGATCATGGGCTCCGCTGTGCCTGCAACGAGCAAGCCTGTAAGATCTCACAAACCTCTTTGTTAATCATATCTTAGGTGATCTAATGCTAGGCAAATAATCCGATTGCAATAAACCTAAAGATTTTTCCTAACAATGGTATCAGAGCCAGGTTGTATGTCAAATAAGTTTTATTCCCGAAATTATGGTGGTAGACAACATTTCTAAACCACCTACTGCAATATGAATGTGCAATTTTCTTTGTGAGTAACAACAAGTCAAATGGCGTTGCCAAAACCATTGACAATATGTTTTTTGTTGTGAAAGATAGAATCCAGGATCAAGCTATTGAAGTTGAGTGTATGAGTATGTCTGAATGTTTTACGGATCCGTTTATCGAAGGCTTACCACCCAATTGTAAGATTATGTTGCTAGCATGGGTTGTTGGAAAGCCTTTTTGATCCTGGAAGTAAGGACCTTCGAAACAAACCACCCCCATTAAGTAATATGTTTTCCATTTTGAAGTAGGCTGATGTATTATAAGTATTGAGGTTTAATGGCATTACATTCGCTGTTGTAACACCTTACTTTTATATATTATTCCTATGGAAAATGGGCGAATGAAGTTGAGCCTAACGATCAAGGGGAAGAATGTTGGTTGATCTTGGCTTTGACCGGGTAAAAAGTATCGTTAAGGGTATGGGCCACGAACCAACGTACATGGCTGTTGACCCCAACAGAATCGCCCTGATCGGGGGCACCTCTAACCAACAGATGGTTTTGGTCCCCTATTGCGAGCACACATATAAAGGGTGGGGCCTGGATACTTATGGCACTTGAGTTCACGTACATGATATCTAGCCCCTTAATTCCCTCAAACCTACCGATCTAGGGGTGTGTTACGCAATGGGAAGGCCGTTTCCATCGCCAGCCGCCGCAAGGCTGTGCCGGCGGTTTCCTGCTGCCACCGCGAAGCTCCTGGGTGAGCTGCTGCCTCTCCACGACTACATCACCTTGGCGCCACTGGTGCTCCTCATCCTCGCCACTTGAGATCATGGGCTCCGCTGTGCCTGCATCGAGCAAGCCTGTAAGATCTCACAAACCTCTTTGTTAATCATATCTTAGGTGATCTAATGCTAGGCAAATAATCCGATTGCAATAAACCTAAAGATTTTTCCTAACAATGGTATCAGAGCCAGGTTGTATGTCAAATAAGTTTTATTCCCGAAATTATGGTGGTAGACAACATTTCTAAACCACCTACTGCAATATGAATGTGCAATTTTCTTTGTGAGTAACAACAAGTCAAATGGCGTTGCCAAAACCATTGACAATATGTTTTTTGTTGTGAAAGATAGAATCCAGGATCAAGCTATTGAAGTTGAGTGTATGAGTATGTCTGAATGTTTTACGGATCCGTTTATCGAAGGCTTACCACCCAATTGTAAGATTATGTTGCTAGCATGGGTTGTTGGAAAGCCTTTTTGATCCTGGAAGTAAGGACCTTCGAAACAAACCACCCCCATTAAGTAATATGTTTTCCATTTTGAAGTAGGCTGATGTATTATAAGTATTGAGGTTTAATGGCATTACATTCGCTGTTGTAACACCTTACTTTTATATATTATTCCTATGGAAAATGGGCGAATGAAGTTGAGCCTAACGATCAAGGGGAAGAATGTTGGTTGATCTTGGCTTTGACCGGGTAAAAAGTATCGTTAAGGGTATGGGCCACGAACCAACGTACGTGGCTGTTGACCCCAACAGAATCGCCCTGATCGGGGGCACCTCTAACCAACAGATGGTTTTGGTCCCCTATTGCGAGCACACATATAAAGGGTGGGGCCTGGATACTTATGGCACTTGAGTTCACGTACATGATATCTAGCCCCTTAATTCCCTCAAACCTACCGATCTAGGGGTGTGTTACGCAATGGGAAGGCCGTTTCCATCGCCAGCCGCCGCAAGGCTGTGCCGGCGGTTTCCTGCTGCCACCGCGAAGCTCCTGGGTGAGCTGCTGCCTCTCCACGACTACATCACCTTGGCGCCACTGGTGCTGCTCATCCTCGCCACTTGAGATCATGGGTCCGCTGTGCCTGCATCGAGCAAGCCTGTAAGATCTCACAAACCTCTTTGTTAATCATATCTTAGGTGATCTAATGCTAGGCAAATAATCCGATTGCAATAAACCTAAAGATTTTTCCTAACATATATGACAGCTTTGTAATGCAACGAGTGGCAAAAAATGCATTGTTGCTTGCTCGATTTGAGCGTGTACTGGATGCCCGAGATTGTTATTTCGTACACACCTGATCAACGCTGTGATTTTCATGCACTGTTGGACGCCGCGGAAATTGCACGGTTGGCGGAATCGACCGACCCAGAGCTGGATGGACACCCATGCTGAGCTGTTCGGCGTTCCAAGCAGTGGCGTAGCCAGCCCAATTTGCCAGGGTGGTTCGGTAATAAAAATATATACACAAATTATGTTTATTTTAAAAGAATTTTTTTACTATACTATACACAAAAGCTATGGGGGATTTCCAGGGTGGTTCATGGACCACCCTGGCCACCCCCTAGCTACGCCACTGGTTCCAAGCCTATCGTAGTTTTTTTTAGTTGATTTGTAGAGATGTATCAGTATGCATGACGCTTCACACAAGCGGTGGTGTTAGGGCATCTCCAGCCGCGCCCCCAACAGGGCCCCCCAAATCACTTTTTCGGCGCAGGCGCCGAAAAAACGGCCCAGTCGCGCCCCCAGGACGCCGAAAATCGCCGGTTCGGACCTTTTTTCCGCCCGGCGGTCACAGGCCGAACCCGGCGCGCTGGTGAGCAGTTGGGGGCTCCGGCGCTAGGGAAAAGCACGCCTGGCCCACACCGACAGGGGAAAAGTCAAGGTTTTCTTCCCCCGACTCGCCTCGCACCTCCCGCGCCCTCAGCCACCACTAGCTATATCCCGGCGACGGCCGCCGCTCTACTCCGCTAGATAGCCATTCCCCGCCGAAAAATAGCAGCGCTTCACCGCGGCAGCCCCTCCCACAGCAGCTGGCCGTTTCCGGCCACGGAGGCGTGGTTTAACGGCGGGTACACGCCCACCGAGCGCAAGGTGTTCGGCGTTTTGCCTGCATCGGAGATGGACTCGGATGAGGAGGAAGAGCTCGCCGCGCTGCTGGAGGAGGAAGCCGCGGTCGACGTCCAGGAAGAAGAGCATCTCATGATGCTCGCCGCCCTCGCCCAGCTGCTGGCGAGCAATGAAAAGCCGCGGCGAGGTGGCTCAGCACCGGGGCGGATGAAAGCAAAGAACCGGCATCGTCTCCAAGGCTACTGCATGCTCTACTCCGACTACTTCACCGATGCTCCACTTCATGGCGAGAGAACATTTCGGCGCCGTTATCGGATGAGCCGAAAGCTCTTCCTTAGGATTGTGAATTCCATCCGGGAGTTCGACAACTACTTCAAGTGCAAGATGGATTGCACTGGCGCTCTTGGATTCACCTCCATCCAGAAGTGCACGACAGCGATGAGGATGCTTGCATATGGAGCTCCCAGTGATTCACTCGATGACTATGGGCGCATGGCCGAGTCCACCAACATAGAGTGTTTCTACAAGTTCTGCCGGGCAGTGGTGGCAGTGTTTGGGCCACAATACTTGAGAACACCCAATGCGGAAGACACTGCTCGGATCCTAGCCCAGAATGCAGCAAGAGGATTTCCTGGGATGCTTGGAAGCATCGACTGCATGCATTAAAAATGGAAGAATTGCCCATTTGGTTGGCAGGGGATGTACAAAGGCGCCAAAGGCGGTTGCAGTGTGGTGCTTGAGGCGGTAGCCACACAAGACCTCTGGATTTGGCACTCATTCTTTGGTATGCCAGGAACTCACAATGACATCAACGTGCTGCAGTGCTCTTCTGTTTTTGCCAAGCACATTGAGGGCCATTCTCCTCCGGTGAACTTCGAGATCAATGGGCACCAATACAACAAGGGGTACTATCTAGCTGACGGTATCTATCCGAGATGGTCGACATTTGTGAAGACGATCTCAAACCCTGTGACAGGAGGCAAGAACGCCTGATTTGCGAAGCTTCAGGAGGCTTCCAGGAAGGATGTCGAGCGGGCATTTGGTGTGCTCCAATCTCGATTTGCTGTTGTTCGGTACCCCGCTCAAACCTGGTCCAAAGATCAAATGTGGGAGATTATGACTTGCTGTGTCATCTTGCACAACATGATCATCGAGAACGAGCAAGAAGACCCAGTGTTTGACACTGAACCATACTACAGGCAGGGTCCTCTAGCCGAAGTTGATCACCAGCTACCGGCAACTTGGACTGCCTATCTCAGTATGCGTCAGGAGATCCGAGACCCACAGGTGCATCATCAACTGCAGAAAGATCTGATTGAGCACCTATGAAGACTCAAGGGGACGTCGTGTGATGAAATATGAGTTTTTATTTGCTGAACTATATAATTTGTATTGAACTATTTGTTGTTGTACTATTTTGTTGAAATATTTGATTTTTCTGTGATGAAATATGTGATAAGAAATAATTGTGTTGATAATTGAACGCCGAGACACGGCGAAACCACGCCGAATATGAGCCTATTCTCGCCCATATGGGCCCTTTATTCGCTGAAATTGGGCTGCAAAGTAGGCCAATTTCGGCGCCTGGGGGCGACGACTGGGCGCAAAACCGCCCCCAGCGCCGATTGTATCGCCGGCTCACCCCCAGGGGTCGATTTTTATGCGTCCTGGGGGGCCAACGGCTGGAGATGCCCTTATGAACTCAGCCCCCCACGGACTCGGCTACGTTAATCAATAAGGCATGCAGAAGGCCACAATATCACACGTCAGAATAGGCTATTAAAACTAATCATGTACTGTTAAAAAATGTCTTACATTATGTGATGAAGAGAGTATATATATATGTCTGCATCCTATTACTATGTTGTGCAAAAAAGAAAAAAGACTTGCATGCATTATCTTGAGGTCTAAAACTGAACTTTGGTTGCGTATGCATGCCAATGTATCAATGTCATACACTGAAACCAGCCCATAAACACATCTATCTATCTATATCTATATCTATATCTATATCTATCTATCTATCTATATCTATCTATCTTACCTATACTAATTACAGACTTCCAAGTAATTACCACATTAATTAGAAATTAGGAGCCGTTCATCTGGTGGGACCAAGTTATTATGGTCTAGATCTTCTTAGAAAATCTCATGTTAATTAGAAATTAAGAGCCGTCATCTGGTGGACCCACTTATTACGGTTTAGATCTTGCCCAAGAATATCCATCCTAGAAAATCCCACGTTCATGAAAAATAGGAGACGTACATCTCATGGAATTATCTCTGCTAATCCCAAGCGCACGCCTCCTCTATGTATCTCGCACACGCCTCCTCTCCACCTCACGTAGAATCTCACGTGCAGGGCATCTCTCCGTCATGGATGATCTGTATCGGCCGCCTCCTCCGTCTGCTGCCGTCGTCAACCCATCCCATCGCTCTAATCAGTCTTCTTACCAGCGTCAACGATGCCACAGGTCAACACGGCCTCTTGCCTTATTTCTCCATCATCTCCCTCGCTACCCACGTTCTTGGAAAAGTCGCCTCTTTCTGTGATCGACGCCGGCCTGCCGCAACAGGACTCTCCTCATCCCCTTGACACCGCCTTCTGTTTCTCCTCCGGTTATCTCTCTCCTCCCAGGATTTCTCTTCAATTACAAAAGACTGCAATACCTTTCTCCATGATCTCTGTAATGGGTTCAGTTCAAGTCCATTGCTAAAGAAACTTTCGTTCCAGTCATGAGATCATCGATCCATGGCAGACAGATGCCCTACACGTGAGAAATTGTGATCTCATGGAGGTGGAGCGGAGACGTGCGCTGATTAGGGTGAGGGAGATGGCTGGTTGACGGCAGCAGATGGAGCAGGTGGCCGATAGAGATTGCCCACTAAGGATGGATGGCCTTGACGTAAGAGTTTGTGCGTAATCTAATCTGATGGAGGTGCAGAGGAGACCTGTGCGAGAAGCGGACAGGAGGTGTGGCGTGTGCGTGTGCGTGTACGTTTATCTAATGGCTAGATCTTTCTGCTATGGATGTTTATACCTCCCTTAAAATATTCTTCCATGACCTTCTTGACGTTTCAGCTCAGTTATCAATGTTCCAATAACCGGCAAAATATTCTATAGAATTTATAGCAGACTCAAGCACGACTCTGACCATTGTGCTCACCTCCCATGGACTCCTTCCGTGCAGGAGCTACACACACCATAGTTCTTCTCTCCCTCCTATCTGATTGGACTACCACGCAGATATACCTCAATCTCTCTCCCGTGTGCATGTATTGGCCATGATTTACCCATAGCTTGGACCAATCAACGGCTGCATAGAAATTTAGCACACATCCATTGCCAATTGCTAGCCATGGCTTGCACCAGTCCAGCCAATAGGGTCTGCAAGGAGCAATACTGAAGTAGGTTCTCCTTATTTGGGGATTTTTATGTTCTCCATCCTGCAGTTTCAGACATGGTCTCTAATGAGCATCTACAGTCTAGGTTTCGGTTATGGAGAGATTATGATGGCAGGCGTTCATTAGTTTCATACATTTTTTACTCTTACATATGTATTACTGGGATGATTTTTGTAGGTGAATCCAATTAGGGGATTCATGACCAAAGATGTACACGTACTTTCGTGCAGTGAACTCAAACATCCCTTCTAAGTTTTTTATTTTTGCAGGGGATCTATAAGTTTATTGGATAGGGGATAAGTTGTTTTGTAGCATTACTTGGTTTGTTCAATTTACTTCTCGGTATTTCTTTACAACCAAAACACTACGGTTCTATTAACTTGGATATGTTCTTTCAGTTTTATGGCTGCACAATGAACTAATTAGACACGTGCATATCGCAGAAGCACAAAATATGATGTTCGAATGGTATTATTTTTAATAGCGCTCTTTGCCTAATGGAGCGTATATGCATTCATGAGGTCAAGAAGACGACGTTGCGGCAATATTTATTCGAAGCAACAAGGGACATCAAAAAATGATGCTCAATTTAACTTCTTGGTAGTTCTTCTTCATATGTTTTTTACTACATGGTAATTTAATGGCATTCCTTTTCTAAATTGATTTACTATATGTGAGTTGATTTATGTACAATCTACGTATTCTATTGTATGGTGCTAGCACTAGCGGCTACGTAATTAAGATCTGATTAGTAATACCAAGAAATTGCAAATAAATTTATATGTACTCACTGCTTCCATGGCTTTAATAGACAAGCAAAAAAAGAACCTGCAAAACAAAAACTAGCAAGATTTGTGCGCAGAGAAAGTTCAGTCTCTATTTCTTTCCTGAAGCAGAAATATGGCCTTGCATTCATGCATTTCCATTTCATATAATCGTAAGAATCATGTTATATGATCTAATACCTTATATATAAATGGAAAGGAGGAAGATATGACTAAACTAATTCTGGCATCATCTTGGATAACCAATGTCTTTGTTTCACAGAGACAGGATGATTACGCAACTATTCCACGTACCACCTTTGGTGCTACAGTTTTTGTTCAACAGGCAATCAAACAGCTGTGCAAAACTTTGGACTATTCATGGGCAGTTTGATCAGCAGCATCATACATATTGTCACATGTGTAGCACCACTCGGATGATTATGAAGGGATCCATGGTATCTAAACTTTGAATGCTCTTAAGTTCCTATATACCAGATTTAACTCAGTTATTTATTTTGCATGACCCAATTAATGCCAATTAAAATGATCAACTCAAAAAACACAGTAGGGGAGTCATTTTTTAATTCTGGTGATCTTTTAATTAAAGGCGTACATTGCTGAATTTTGTGCAACAGTTCATTATTTGTGGCAGCTCTTATTCTTTTCTATTTTTAGGTGAGGTCAATTTATAATGGACGGACAAATAGGATGTTTGTATATAACTCTATATAGATGGTTGGACTTGAAATTATTATGTCTTTATATGAAATGAAATTCTTTTTATGTATGTGCACATCCTCGATTATGCATCACATCCATAATTAAATGAAACTATTTGTTCGTACACAACAATTTGGGTTGGAATGACCACATGAGCCTGTTTTTTTACATGGCATAATGTTCTGCTTCTACACTTATGCAAGAATGCTAAAATAATGTATTGTTCTTTCTTTGCAAATATTTATTGATGCAAACAGACCGCTTTGTCCGATCGGCATATGAGGTCATGGATCAATATATTTCCAAAATATCCAAGTTAAACCAAATCTCTTTGATATTTTTCTATAATTTGCTTTTTTCAAATAAATATTTGCTTCTGCACATTTTTGTGGGCCGAATGGACTAATGGCATCGACCATATGTACTAGAAATCTTTAAAATTCGGCCAACGGCCCTTTGATAGATTTCTTTAATGGCAAACGAAGTATAAACATATTGGGTGAATGTGCTAACGCTTTTAGAAAAACTGATCAATATCACATTTTTCATGTTGAACCATTACTTTTTGTGATCTTAGAACTACTGTTTATACAATGTTTTTTTCCTTCTATGCATATGATATATTGTAAATGAAGTAATATATTTGTTTATTATTTTGACGTTGAGTGAGTGTATTTTGGGTGTTTATACATTTTGTCCCTTTATTTTGACTTCTAACCATTGTCTGCATAGCTAAGTATCGCATTGGTGTCTTTGGTTGTTTTGTCTATGAAAGTGCTATTTAGTATTTTAGCTATGCATTTTTATCATGATGGCGCATGGAGTAAAATCGTAGTTTGTACCACGTTCATTGGAATTATCCTTTTTTTAATGATTAGCTATCACGTGGTGCCGGACTACTTGCCAGCTATATTGTCGGTTGATTAGACATAGATAATGATTTACAACTTCGTGTGCCATGTGTACATGCGTCCGGTATGTGTAATAGTGATCCATCTCGCCATGGAGCGTTGGTGTTTGATAGAATCTAGGATAAGTTACAAAAGGAATACTTATGAACGTGTCTATCGTTGCTGCATAATCTTGCTACATGGTCTTCCTTCAGGTTGATTAAGTAGTTCCATTCTAGCATTACTATCTGCTTAACTGAGTTCTTAATTAAATTCTTCTTTTATTTCATCACAATTGCGTGTGGGCATCCATTGTTCAAATTTTCAATCATATTCAGTGTTAATGTGGCAAACTCAACTGAAAATTATTGAAGATACCAAATAAGCAATATTGTCTTGGTTATATATGGTTGGTCACAAATAGTGGAGAAGTTGTTAGAGCAATAATTTTGATACATGTACTGTAATCCATCATTTTAAGAAAGCTCACATATAGCACTAAAATTTTAAAGACCTAGCCCGTGTGAAAGCACGGGTTGACGACTAGTCTTTAATAATTAGCTTATTAATTTTCGTCTCACAAAGCACTGAACAGATGTGCAGGCAGAGTAGGATCGATCAGTTGCCGATCTGAAACATGCGTCCACCAGATCCAAAGTGCAAGAGCAACGACAAAATGGGCTCCACCAAACAGGTAGTGCCGACAACGTTCAACGGCCAGGTGCATCGACGGGCTCCGCACCGCTGGATGGACTTCTTACCATCCGGTAGCTTACCCGGCAGGGCGAAGCTATCAAGCAGGCACATAGGATGCATTTGGTTATCTGTACCATTTTTGGCACTTTGCATATTTGTCTCAGCTGGGCCTAGCTGAGTATATACATGCAAAAAACCAGCATCTATATGTGGATCAGTTACCGGCATCCCCTTTAATCTGCATGTGCCGAAATGAAAGGCCTATTGTTTGGTTACGTACTTGTTTGAGGGGAAACACAAGTCCGGTTGTTTGTATACATCGAGAACCATTGTGTGGTAACCTCCTCCTCAATATGGTGAGGTTACCAAAGCCACACACGAAAAGCAAGGGCAGCTCCTAGCCTTGCCGGGCAAGGATATTCATTTGGTTAAGAAAATAAAGCTAGTCTCTCGTGGCAAATTAGCCTTTAACCGCCACAAAAAGCATGCCAACGGCGGCGAGCCAATTTGGCTCTCCTGCACTGGCAAAAAACACGAATGTGGGCTCTTTGGCAGTTAACGCCTCAATTTTAGGTCTTTCCAAACACCAAGTGTTGCTTTTGGCGACTCTAAGCTAGCTGAGTTAGGAAACCAAACATACCTTAAATTACAGCGACAGAACAAAACTTAGGCACAAATAAAAGTCTTAACCACGCATCACAAGTTTTAAACCAACATAGTATGATACATCTCAAACAAAAGCGAAGTCTTAAACCAACAACCAACATGGAACCGCCAAGAGGAGCTTAGGCGGTCACGACGAAAGCGTTGTCGTGCTCCTTGCACTTGGTGACCACCTCCATGCCCTCGCCGTTGAAGGCGATCACCTTCATGGTGTCGGAGGTCAGCAGCTTGAATGTCAGCATGTACCCGATCATGATCTGGTAAACGACGACAAAGGTGGCCCAACTCTGATCAAGGATGACTCTGTCGTTAACCACCCTCACCGTCACCCTCCATGTGCAACCGGTGTTTTTCTTGAGCTTGAACTTTGCAGGGACGGCAGGGAAGTGCTTCGTGAACTCCAGAGGCATTGGCAAACTCTCCAGCTTTCGAGCAAGGATAACCTTGCAGAAGTTTCTTGGTCCTGACTCCTAACGGTAGTGGCCATAGTTCCTCCGTTTGGCGCTTGGGTGATCCTGCATTGGTACTTTGACCAACGGCGGCACGACCTTCTTGCCCTTCTTCAATGGTGGCACGACCTCCTTGCCCTTGTCAATCTGCATTATGAACATCACGCAGTTCAATGAACATCATTCATTCATATCCGCCTAACACTCCTATATTAGCCCACCCTACTAACCCTTTCTGTCAAAGAAAGAGCCCACCCTACTAACCCGGCACCGCACTCAAACCCCTCAGTTTCACCACCTCTCCTGTTCCACCTCTCTGTTTCACCACCTCTCCTTCGCCATGAAATCCAACTCCAACCCCAACCCTTTCCCCTAGGACACCGGATGGAGGGCCTTCTTTTCCTTGGGTGCTCGCTCGGTGACCGCAAGAAGTTCGAGCACACCATGGAAATGCGCTCAAACTTTAGCAGCATCGATGACATGCACAAGGAGGCCGACGCTTTGACGAAGAAGGCTACGCTGGACGAGCTGAAGACACTCATTCAGGACCCCGCCAAGGGCGCAATGTCAGTGGACATCCTGCGTTGGGCCATGAATCACGCGGACTCCAGCGACGCTGGACAAAGGTCAAGATGGGTCAAGTACAGGCAGTACAAGGCGCCTCAAAACCAGCATGACGCGGCATACTGGAGTAGGACGTTCGGGTCGCCGAAGAACGACAACAATGAGGTACAGATGGTGTTTTTTTAAGTTTGCACAAATTGCAGTGGCATTTTTCAAAGTTTGAAAATTGCAATGGCATTTCTTGGAATCGCCAGATATGGAGTGGCATTTACCAAATTAACACCTTTTAGAATGTGTCTACTTCTGGTAATCCGCTAGGGATGTATCTAGATGTATTTATTAATTTTAAAATAGCTACTCCCTTCGATTTATATTATTTGTCGCTCAAGTGGATGTATCTAGATGTATCTAAGTGCTAGATACATTCGTTTGAGAGACAGGTAATATGGATAGGAAGGAGAATCTTTTTTATTTGTTGTCTTTTACCTAAAGGTACCTACTACCTTGCTATGGTTTTGTGTCACTCCGGAGATACAGCAGGGGCAACTGTACCCTAACATAGTGATGAATAGCTCCATTTTGTCTTCTCACAGATGTTAGCTCGCCTAGCCCCATTTGCTTATGTTCATGCACCTGTTGTTGATCCTCTCTCTATATATGCTAGCTCTTCTTCTGCAGGGCTATATATGCCCTTGGGTTACGCTCACGCACTGACAACAAATACAACCATGTTTTCTTAATTTCGCTTTTAGTTTTACTCGCAACAACTCTATTGTGTTGGTCAGGGCCGTGTCAATGATCTAGAAGTGACTTACAATATTCTCCTCTTCTCTACTACTTGCCAACATATTTTTTGTGTCTGTACAAAAAATTCTACCATTCTATCGAAAAATGGACGGAGTCACTTATTTTGAGACAGAGGGAGTATATTTCAGTAGTTTCAATACTGAATTCTAAAATGTAAGAACTTGTCGGCGATGCTCCAGAATTCAGTTACCGTAGGGCTGCGCCTTCTTGGCTGCAGCCATGGAGCGCAATCTAGCAGCAATCTGGGTAAAGCTTGGGCGTTGTAATGGTTCTGTCGCCCAGCATTGCTCCATCAGAGATCTCCACTCTAGGTCACATGAGTCAGGCACGGGCGGCCGCAGAGTGTTCATCACAATACCACCTGACAGTAAAACCAGAGTCTTCTATCAAAATTTGAATGCAAATACAATTTCTAGGAGGGAATCACATATTCACACGATGACTGATTTTGTACCTACCAAGAATAGCACCGTAATGTAAACCTGCATATGGCTCTTCTCCCGTGAGGATTTCCCACAGAACAATCCCAAAAGAGTAGACGTCAACCTGAGGGAAACATGTCAGACAGTAATCCGATGTGCGAGTTGTACGCTAACTTGGCTGGATATAGGTATCTATATGACATACAGACAGAGATGGATTAGCAGACCTTTTCAGAGACCAAGCTGGTAGTCCCATTCAGAAGTTCTGGGGCCATCCATGGAAGCATTCCACTCACACCAGAAGAGATGAGCGTCTGGCACTTTACTTTGGAAAGTCCAAGATCACCAACCTGCATCATCCAAAAGAATCACAGCAAATTAGATATAAAAAGAAATGGTGTTAGCCTAAATGATACTATGAAAGCTAATTTGATCGCATGGGCCGATCCAGTTTCTTGACAGTTTGCATATATACGCAATGTTGCATTTGCATGTGGCAATGAAAAGTATTAATTAAATGGAAGCCTTAATCTGCTATGAATGTTGAGTAACTGATCCAGTAATAGATGAAAATTTTCGGAAGCCAAAATTCAGAAGGAAAGAATGAATTAGTGGCAATGGTATTTGAAGAAAGAAAATGAAAGTAAAATTAAAATAAAAACAAAATAATGAGGTTCTCTAAAAAAGGATGAAATAGTAACACTGTTATTAGAGCATGCCCACTCCTTCGGCACCCCAACGCACCGCCCGACGCTATTTTGGCCCTTTGGCCGGCGCTTTTCTAGCCCTGGGGCGATCTAGTTCCCAGCCACGTCCCCTGGTGCCGCCGCCAAGACATCATATATTCAAACTTGTCCATTCCCGCTATCCAAAAAATGCCGCAAGTTCGGCGATCAGCGCCACAAGTCCAGCGATCAGTTCGGCGATCACCATGCCACAGTTCGGCGATCAATAAAATGTTCGACATTCAAAAGAAAGGACGCGTAGGCAATGCATCAAACGGCAGCGTTGACCTCCGGTGTCGGACTGGCGGGAGTCGGCGTGCGCGGGCTGGTCGGTGTCGGCGCGGCTTCTGTGCCGGGCATCATGGAGGCATCATCGCTCGGGCTTGGCAGTGGTGTTTGGGTCGGCGAGGGAGTTGGCGCGACTGCCGACAGCATCTGATTCAGGATGAGACCACGCTCCGCCAGGTACCACGCCTTGACCTGCTTGTCCATCGTCGATATGCCCACCCCCCCACACCATCAGGAATGCCAGGTCGATGTTCCTCTTCTTCGCGGCGACGTTGGTCCGGAGCAGGTCGTGCTTGATGGCATTGTTCGTCATCAACGCCGACCACCGCGCCTCGGTTTTCTCTTCCCTCTCGGCGGCGTGGGTCTTGGCGTCGGCGAGACACTGCTCGATGGATGCTTGCAGCCGCACCGTAGCCGGCGCGGCATCCTTCGCCAACTTGGCCCATTTGTTGTCGTCCGGGCGCCCATCGGCCGCGCCCAGCGTCAGCGCGTCCAGCTTGTACGTATCCTTGGCATTGGCGAGGGTGCGCCGGACATCCGCCCACTTCTCGCACTTCTCGATCCGGGAGAAGACGTGGAGGTACTTGAACTCTTGGTCGGTTCTGCTGTCCTGGTAGTACATGGCGAACATTCGGACCATCTGCGCCGAGGAACAACTGTCGGGGAGGCACGGCGAAAAATGAGCGAGAGAAAGACGTCTGTGCATACCTGACCCTCGATGCTGGCACCGCTTTCCGAGCGAGCCCTGACCTCCTCAACGATCCCATGACATTTGTTGCACGCCGCCTGGATGAGCGCCCAATGGTTCGCCATGGCCTTCGGGCCGTGCTTCAGGTGGATGGTGGCAAAGTAGGGGCGACCAACTTGCCCTCGTCCAACTCCAACTTGATGCGCTCCGAATACGTGTCGGCGCTCTGGTTCGTGCTGGTGATCGGGTCGAGGCAGACAGTTTTCCACGCTTCAGTGAGGCATTCGTCTTCTTTGGACACCCACTTGACGCGCGGCTCGCTTGTCCTGGCCGCCCGCTTCTTCCTTTTCCCTTTCCTCACCGGAGCAGGCGCCGGTTCCTCCTCCTCCTCCTCCTCCTCCTCCTCCTCCTCGTCGTCGTCGTCGTCATCGTCGTCCTCCTCCTCGCCATAGTCGAGCTCGTCGTCCATGTCGCCGGTGAGGTCCATTGTATTGTCTTGGGCATTGAAACCGGAGAAGGCGGCGGCGGCCGAGCCGCTCGTGATGATGTCGTCCATGTCGGCTTCCATCGCGTCAGGGTTGCCGAGATGTGACGACAAGGCTTGCGAGAAGTACAACGCGCCACGGCACAGAGGCGGCGTCGGGGAGGCTGCGTAAGCCGGCGGTGAGTACGTGTACGGGGGGTACTGGACGCCGGCGAACACGGATGAGGGCGTGCGCTGGGCGGGGTGGCCATGCAGAAAGGTGGTGTTGGGGTTGAACCCTCCGTGCGCGTCGCCGTCGGCGTAGCCAGGCGAGGGCGAGCACCCCCAGGGCTGTGGCGACCCGACACTCCCCTGGCTCCAAGGGGTGTGCGGACTGTGCGAGATGCCTCTACCCACGCGAGACGCCTTGATACGTCTCCGTCGTATCTACTTTTCCAAACACTTTTTCCCTTGTTTTGGACTCTAACTTGCATGATTTGAATGGAACTAACCCGGACTGACGTTGTTTTCAGCAGAATTACCATGGTGTTATTTATGTGTAGAAACAAACGTTCTCGGAATGAACTGAAACTTCACAGAGCAACTTTTTGGAAAATATAAAAAATACCTGCAAAAGATGAAGGCCAGGGGGCTACTACCTGTCCACGAGGGTGGGGCGCGCCTGCCCCCCTAGGGCGCGCCCCCTACCTCGTGGCCCCCTGGAGCTCCTTCGACTCCAACTCCAACTCTATATATTGTGTTTCGGGGAGAAAAAACCAGAGAGAAAAATTCATCGCGTTTTACGATACGGAGCCGCCGCCAAGCCCTAAAACCTCTCGGGAGGGCTGATCTGGAGTCCGTTCGGGGCTCCGAAGAGGGGAATCCGCCGCCATCGTCATCATCAACCATCCTTCATCACCAATTTCATGATGCTCACCGCTGTGTCTGAGTAATTCCATCGTAGGCTTGCTGGACGGTGATGGGTTGGATGGGATCTATCATGTAATCGAGTTAGTTTTGTTAGGGTTTGATCCCTAGTATCCACTATGTTCTAAGATTGATGTTGCTATGACTTTGCTATGCTTAATGCTTGTCACTAGGGCCCGAGTGTCATGATTTCAGATCTGAACCTATTATGTTTTCATCAATATATGAGAGTTCTTGATCCTATCTTGCAAGTCTATAGTCACCTATTATGTGTTATGATACTTACCAGTGATGACCGTAGTTTGAGGAGTTCATGTATTCACTATGTGTTAATGCTTTGTTCCGGTACTCTATTGAAAGGAGGCCTTAATATCCCTTAGTTTCCGTAAAGACCCCGCTGCCACGGGAGGGTAGGACAAAAGATGTCATGCAAATTCTTTTCCATAAGCACGTATGACTATATTCGGAATACATGCCTACATTATATTGATGAACTGGAGCTAGTTCTGTGTCACCCTAGGTTATGACTGTTACATGATGAACCGCATCTGGCATAATTCTCCATCACCGATCCATTGCCTACGAGCTTTCCATATATTGTTCTTCGCTTATTTACTTTTCCGTTGCTATTGCTATCATCACTACAAAATTCCAAAAACATTACTTTTACTACTGTTACCTTTTGCTACCATTACCACTAGTATCATATTAGTTTGCTACTAAATACTTTGCTGCAGATATTAAGTTTCCAGGTGTGGTTGAATTGATAACTCAGCTGCTAATACTTGAGAATATTCTTTGGCTCCCCTTGTGTCGAATCAATAAATTTGGGTTGAATACTCTACCCTTAAAAACTGTTGCGATCCCCTATAATTGTGGGTTATGAAGACTATTCTCTGGCGCCATTGCCAGGGAGCATAGCTCTATTCTTTGAGTCACTTGGGATCTGCTTATCATTATGAAGAACTTGAAAGATCCAAGAACCAAGATTTATCCCTCAACTACGAGGGGAGGTAAGGAACTGCCATCTAGCTCTACACTTGATTCACCTTCTGTTTTGAGTAAGCTTGCGACACCTAAACCTGCTTCTGCTATTTGTTCTGATATGTCGCATGTTATTGATGATGCTACTTCTGCTATGCATGATACTTCTGATGAAACTACTTCTATGCTTGATACTACTGTGCCACTTGGTGAATTTCTTGATGAACAACTTGCTAGGGCTAGAGAGATTGAATATATTGAATTTGATAATACTGATGAAATTGATGATGAAGACTTGCCTGTTATTCCTGAGGGTTATGTTTTTGATAGAAGCTTCTTTAGCTATTTTACCTTGCAAAGATAGATACGAACTTAAGAGGTTATTAGCTAAATGGAATAAGCAATCTCTAAATGCTAGGATGAAAACTTACCCTGCTTTTGCTACTTCACCTATCTGTGTTACTGATAAGGATTATGAATTCTCTGTTGATCCTGATATAATTACTTTGGTTAAATCTGATCCTTTCATGGCTATGAATCTGAAACTGTTGTGGCACATCTTACTAAATTAAATGATATAGCCACCCTGTTCACTACTGATGAGAGAACTCGTTACTTTTATATCCTTAAAATATTTCCGTTCTCATTAAAGGGTGATGCTAAGATATGGTTTAATTCTCTTGATCATGGTTGTGTGCGTAGTCCCCAGGATATGATTTATTACTTCTCTGCTAAATATTTCCCTGCTCATAAGAAACAAGCTGCTTTAAGGGATATATATAATTTTGTGCAAATTGAAGAAGAGAGTCTCCCACAAGCTTGGGGGAGGCTTCTCCAATTACTTAATGCTTTGCCTAATCACCCTCTCAAGAAAAATGAAATACTTGATATCTTTTATAATGGACTAACCGATGCTTTCAGAGATTACCTGGATAGTTGTGCTAGTTCTGTTTTCAGGGAAAGAACACCGGATGAAGCTGAAATTCTATTGAATAATATGTTGACAAATGAAAATAATTGGACACCTCCGGAGCCAATTCCTGAGCCTATTCCTAAACCAACTCCGAAGAAGAGGGGTATTCTATTTCTCAGTCCTGAAGATATGCAAGAGGCAAAGAAATCTATGAAAGAAAAAGGTATTAAAGCTGAAGATGTTAAGAATTTCCCTACTATTGAAGTAATACATGGTCTTAATTTACCGCCTGTTGAAGAAACATATGATCTTAATCCATTACCTATTGAAGAAACTCATGGTCTTGATAACCCGACACAGGTAGTAAAGGTAAATTCTCTCTATAGATATGATAAAGCTGAAATCCCATTTACTAAGTTTGCTAGCCCATGCTTAGATGAGTTTGATAAATTTATGGCTAAGCAAGAAGATTTTAATGCTTATTTTGGTAGACAATTGAAATACAATTCAAGTATGCTTGAACACTTGGGTGATTATATGGCTAATGTCAAAGGTGAACTTAAACTTATTAGTAAACATGCTTCTATGGTTACCACTCAAGTAGAACAAGTACTTAAAGCTCAAAATGATTTGCTCAATGAATTGAATAGTAAGGATAGTGATAATACTGTTAGAGTTATGACTAGAGGTGGTAGAATGACTCAGGAACCTTTGTATCCTGAAGGCCACCCTAAGAGAATTGAGCAAGATTCTCAGAGAAATAATATAGATGCACCTAGTCCTTCTAAAAGGAAGAGAAAGAAAAATGATAGGACTTTGCATTCTTCTAGTGAACCTATTACTGAAACACCTGAGAATCCAAATGATATTTCTATTTCTGATGCTGAAACACAATCTGGTAATGAACCTGAAACTAGTAATAATGTTAATGATAATGTTCATGATGATGCTCAACCTAGTAATGATAATGATATAGAAATTGAACCTGCTGCTGATCTTGATAACCCACAATCAAAGAATCAACGTTATGATAAGAAAGACTTTGTTGCTAGGAAATATGGTAAAGAAAGAGAAGCATGGGTTCAGAAACCCATGCCTTTTCCTCCCAAACCATCCAAGAAAAAGGATGATGAGGATTTTGAGCGCTTTGCTGAAATGATTAGACCTATCTTTTTGCGTATGCGATTAACTGATATGCTCAAAATGAATCCTTATGCTAAGTATATGAAAGATATTGTTACAAATAAAAGAAAGATACCGGAAACTGAAATTTCCACCATGCTTGCTAATTATACTTTTAAGGGTGGAATACCAAAGAAACTTGGAGATCCAGGAGTACCTACTATACCATGCTCCATTAAAAGAAACTATGTTAAAACTGCTTTATGTGATCTTGGAGCCGGTGTTAATGTTATGCCTCTCTCTTTATATCGTAGACTTGATTTGAATAAGTTGACACCTACTGAAATATCTTTGCAAATGGCTGATAAATCAACTGCTATACCTGTCGGTATTTGTGAGGATGTGCCTGTTGTAGTTGCAAACGTTACTATTTTAACGGACTTTGATATTCTTGATATTCCCGAGGACGATAGTATGTCTATTATTCTTGGAAGACCCTTTTTGAATACTACAGGGGCTGTTATTGATTGCACTAAAGGCAATGTCACTTTTCATGTTAATGGTACTGAGCACACGATACACTTTCCGAGGAAACAACCTCAAGTTCATAGTATCAACTCTATTGGAAAAATCCCATCGATTATATTTGGAGGTTTTGAATTTCCTCTTCCTACTGTTAAGAAGAAATATGATATTCTTATTATTGGGGATGTGCATATCCCCGTCGAGGTAACATAGTGTTATTCGAAATTTCTTCGGTTCCATTTTATTCGGAATGAGTTCGTTAACAAGACTTGATCAACCTTGTTAGTGGATTCCTTTTGATGATCATGAGATGGATGAAACTAGAAGGCACAACCTTGTGTACCTTCCTTTTACTTTATGTTATTTATATTAAATAAAATAAAAATAGTATTTTTCTGTCTGTTATCTGATTATCCGTGCAATATAAAAATACCCCGAAAATAAAAGTTCTCCAAATGCCCTGAAATTTAAATATGATTTTTCTGAAATATTTGAGAATATTTGGCACTGAGAACATAGCAGGGGGGGTCAACCACCTGCCCACGAGGGTGGAGGGCGCGCCCCCTGCCTCGTGGGCCCACGGTGGCCCTCCTCCACTTATCCTTTCACCCACACACACCTTCTTCCTCCCCCAAACACGAATAACCAGCTCAAACCCGAGTCCAAGCTCGTTTTGCTGCCATTTTCGATCTCCTTGCTCAAAGCACATCTCACAAAACTGCTTGGGAGATTGTTCCTTGGTATGTGACTCCTCCATTGGTACAATTAGTTTTTGTTCTAGTGCTTTATTCATTGCAAATTTTTGCTGCTTAGGTGACCCTGTTCTTGAGCTTGCATGTCAAATTTATATGGTTAAAAGTAGTTTTGATGCATGATATAGGCCCTAGGCACTTGTAGGAGTAGTTGCTATCAATATTATTGAGTTTGGTTTACTTTTATTTTGAAGTTACTAAAAATTTCAGAATTTTTCAGAAAATGATGAAGAGACTTTTGAGGGGCTCATTGCTATGTCTTGAGCTTGCGTTGGTTTTCCCCGAAGAGGAAGGGATGATGCAGCAGAGTAGCGTAAGTATTTCCCTCAGTTTTTTAGAACCCAGGTATCAATCCAGTAGGAGGCCATGCTCAAGTCCCTCGTACCTGCACAAAATGATAGCTACTCGCAACCAACGCGATTAGGGGTTGTCAATCCCTTCACGGTCACTTACGAGAGTGAGATCTGATAGATATAATATTTTTGGTATTTTTGGTATAAAGATGCAAAGTAAAAAGTAAAGGCAAAGTAAAAAAGCAAAGCAAGATTAAAGTGATGGAGATTGATATGATGAGAATAGACCCGAGGGCCATAGGTTTCACTAGTGACTTCTCTCAAAAGCATAAGTATTCTACGGTGGGTGAACAAATTACTGTTGAGAAATTGACAGAATTGAGCATAGTTATGAGAATATCTAGGCATGATCATGTATATAGGCATCACGTCCGTGACAAGTAGACCGAAACGATTCCGCATCTACTACTATTACTCCACTCATCGACTGCTATCCAGCATGCATCTAGAGTATTAAGTTAAAAACAGAGTAACACCTTAAGCAAGATGACATGATGTAGAGAGATAAATTCATGCAATATGAAATAAACCCCATCTTGTTATCCTCGATAGCAACGATGCAATACGTGCCTTGCTGCCCCTTCTGTCATTGGGAAAGGACACCGCAAGATCGAACCCAAAGCTAAGCACTTCTCCCATGGCAAGGACTACCAATCTAGTTGGCCAAACCAAACGGATAATTCGAAGAGACTTGCAAAGATAACCAATCATACATAAAAGAATTCAGAGAAGATTCAAATATTATTCATAGATAGACTTGATCATAAACCCACAATTCATCGGTCTCAACAAACAAACCGCAAAAAGAAGATTACATCGAATAGATCTCCACAAGAGAGGGGGAGAACTTTGTATTGAGATCCAAAAAGAGAGAAGAAGCCATCTAGCTACTAACTATGGACCAGAAGGTCTGAGGTAAACTACTCACAGTTCATCGGAGAGGCTATGATGATGTAGAAGCCCTCCGTGATGACGGCCCTCTTCCGGCGGAGCTCCGGAACAGGCCCCAAGATGGGATCTCGTGGATACAGAAAGTTGCGGCGGTGGAATTAGGTTTTTGGCTCCGTATCTAGTCATTTGGGGGTACGTATGTATATATAGGAGGAATAAGTACGTCGGTGGAGCATCGAGGGGCCCACGAGGCAGGGGCATGCCCTAGGGGGGGGGCCCACCCTCGTGACCGCCTCTTTGATGCCTTGGCGTAGGGTCCAAGTCTCCTGGATCACATTCGGTGAGAAAATCACGTTCCCGAAGGTTTCATTCCGTTTGGACTCCGTTTGATCTTTTCCATTTCTTCGAAACACTAAAATAGGCAAAAAAACAGTAATTCTGGGCTGGGCCTCCGGTAAATAGGTTAGTCCCAAAAATAATACAAAAGTGGAAAATAAAGCCCAATATATTCCAAAACAGTAGATAATATAGCATGGAGCAATCAAAAATTATAGATACGTTGGAGACGTATCAGGCATCCCCAAGCTTAATTCCTGCTCGTCCTCGAGTAGGTAAATGATAAAAAGAGAATTTCTGATGCGGAGTGCTACTTCGCATAATTTCAATTCAAATCTTCTTAATTGTGATATGAATATTCAGATTCGAAAGATTCAAGACAAAAGTTTATATTGACATAAAAATAATAATACTTCAAGCATACTAACAAAGCAATTATGTCTTCTCAAAATAACATGGCCAAAGAAAGTTATCCCTACAATATCATATAGTCTGGCTATGCTCTATCTTCACCACACAAAGTATTTAAATCATGCACAACCCCGATGACAAGCCAAGCAATTATTTCATACTCTAACTTTTTCAAAACTTTTTCAATCTTCACATAATACATGAGCGTGAGCCATGGATATAGCACAATAGTGAAGGAAATATGCCCTAGAGGCAATAATAAAGTTATTATTCATTTCCTTATATCATGATAAATGTTTATTATTCATGCTAGAATTGTATTAACCGGAAACATAATACATGTGTGAATACATAGACAAACAGAGTGTCACTAGTATGTCTCTACTTGACTAGCTCGTTAATCAAAGATGGTTATGTTTCCTAACCATAGAAAAAGGAGATTTGATTAACGGGATCACATCATTAGTTGAATGATCTGATTGACATGACCCATTCCATTAGCTTAGCACCCAATCGTTTAGTATGTTGTTATTGCTTTCTTCATGACTTATACATGTTCCTATGACTATGAGATTATGCAACTCCCGTTTGCCGGAGGAACACTTTGGGTGCTACCAAACGTCACAACGTAACTGGGTGATTATAAAGGAGCATTACAGGTGTCTCCAAAGGTAGATGTTGGGTTGGCGTATTTCAAGATTAGGATTTTTCACTCCGATTGTCGGAGAGGTATCTCTGGGCCCTCTCGGTAATGCACATCACATAAGCCGTGCAAGCATTGTAACTAATATGTTAGTTGCGAGATGATGTATTACGGAACGAGTAAAGAGACTTGCTGGTAACGAGATTGAACTAGGTATTGGATACCGACTATCGAATCTCGGGCAAGTAACATACCGATGACAAAGGGAACAACGTATGTTGTTATGCGGTCTGACCGATAAAGATCTTCGTAGAATATGTAGGAGCCAATATGGGCATCCAGGTCCCACTATTGGTTATTGACCGGAGACGTGTCTCGGTCATGTCTACATTGTTCTCGAACCCGTAGGGTCCGCACGCTTAAGGTTACGATGACATTTATATTATGAGTTTACATGTTTTGATGTACCGAAGGAGTTCGGAGTCCCGGATGAGATCGGGGACATGACGAGGAGTCTTGAAATGGTCGAGACGTAAAGATTCATATATTGGATGATATGGTTAGGCCAAGGGGTCAAGCCCATGAGGCTTGTGGTCGGTGCAAAAGGAGTTTTGCGGAGGCCAGGGGGCCAAACGCCGGAGACCCTGGCGTCTGGCCCTGGGCCAAACGCCGAGGCCCATGGCGTCTAGGCCAGACGCCAAGGATTGTGGCGTTTGGTCCTGGAGTCCGAGTGGGACTCTTGCCTTTCGGGCAAAACCGACTTTGAGGAGGCTTTTGCTCCAAGTTTCGACCCCGGGGCTCAACATATAAATAGAGGGGCAGGGCTAGCACCAAAGACACAACAAGTTGATCCACGTGATCTATTCCTTAGCCGTGTGCGGTGCCCCCAGCCACCATAATCCTCGATAATACTGTAGCGGAGTTTAGGCGAAGCCCTGCTGCTGTAGTACATCAAGATCGTCACCACGCCGTCGTGCTGATGGAACTCTTCCCCGACACTTTGCTGGTTCGGAGTCCGGGGATCGTCATCGAGCTGAACATGTGCTCGAACTCGGAGGTGCCGTAGTTTCGGTACTTGATCGGTTGGATCATGAAGACGTACGACTACTTCCTCTACGTTGCGTCAACGCTTCCGCAGTCGGTCTGCGTGGGTACGTAGACATCACTCTCCCCTCTCGTTGCTATGCATCACATGATCTTGCGTGTGCGTAGGAAATTTTTGAAATTACTACGAAACCCAACAGTGGCATCCGAGCCTAGGTTATTTATGTTGATATTATATGCACGAGTAGAACACAAGTGAGTTGTGGGCGATATAAGTCATACTGCCTACCAGCATGTCATACTTTGGTTCGGCGGCATTGTTGGACGAGACGACCCGGACGAACATTATGCGTACGCTTACGCGAGACCGGTTCCCCCGACGTGCTTTGCACATAGGTGGCTTGCGGGCGACTGTCTCTCCAACTTTAGTTGAACCAAGTGTGGCTACACCCGGTCCTTGCGAAGGTTAAAACGGAGTCTATTTGACAAACTATCGTTGTGGTTTTGATGCGTAGGTGAGATTGGTTCTTGCTTAAGCCCGTAGCAGCCACGTAAAACTTGCAACAACAAAGTAGAGGACGTCTAACTTGTTTTTGCAGGGCATGTTGTGATGTGATATGGCCAAGACATGATGCTAAATTTTATTGTATGAGATGATCATGTTTTGTAACCGAGTTATCGGCAACTGGCAGGAGCCATATGGTTGTCGCTTTATTGTATGCAATGCAATCGCGATGTAATGCTTTACTTTATCAATAAGCTGTAGCGATAGTCGTGGAAACATAAGATTGGCGAGACGACAACGGTGCTACGATGGAGATCAAGGTGTCGCGCCGGTGACGATGGTGATCATGACGGTGCTTCGGAGATGGAGATCACAAGCACAAGATGATGATGGCCATATCATATCACTTATATTGATTGCATGTGATGTTTATCTTTTTATGCATCTTATCTTGCTTTGATTGACGGTAGCATTATAAGATGATCTCTCACTAAATTATCAAGAAGTGTTCTCCCTGAGTATGCACCGTTGCCAAAGTTCGTCGTGCCCAGACACCACGTGATGATCGGGTGTGATAAGCTCTACGTCCATCTACAACGGGTGCAAGCCAGTTTTGCACACGCAGAATACTCAGGTTAAACTTGACGAGCCTAGCATATGCAGATATGGCCTCGGAACACGGAGACCGAAAGGTCGAGCGTGAATCATATAGTAGATATGATCAACATAATGATGTTCACCAATGAAACTACTCCATCTCACGTGATGATCGGACATGGTTTAGTTGATTTGGATCACGTGATCACTTAGAAGATTAGAGGGATGTCTATCTAAGTGGGAGTTCTTAAGTAATATGATTAATTGAACTTAAATTTATCATGAACTTAGTCCTGGTAGTATTAGCATATCTATGTTGTAGATCAATAACTCACGTTGTTGCTTTCATATGTTTATTTTGATATGTTCCTAGAGAAAATTGTGTTGAAAGATGTTAGTAGCAATGATGAGGATTGGATCCGTGATCTGAGGTTTATCCTCATTGCTGCACAGAAGAATTATGTCCTTGATGCACCGCTAGGTGACAGACCTATTGCAGGAGCAGATGCAGACGTTATGAACGTTTGGCTAGCTCAATATGATGACTACTTGATAGTTTAAGTGCACCATGCTTAACGGCTTAGAATTGGGACTTCAAAAGACGTTTTAAATGTCATGGAGCATATGAGATGTTCCAGGAGTTGAAGTTAATATTTCAAGCAAATACCCGAGTTGAGAGATATAAAGTCTCCAACAAGTTCTATAGCTAAAAGATGGAGGAGAATCGCTCAACTGGTGAGCATGTGCTCAGATTGTCTGAGTACAACAATCGCTTGAATCAAGTGGGAGTTAATCTTCCAGATAAGATAGTGATTGACAGAATTCTCTAGTCACCATCACCAAGTTAGTAGAACTTCGTGATGAACTATGATATGCAAGGGATAACGGAAACGATTCCCAAGATCTTCATAATGCGGAAATTGACGAAGGTAGAAAACGAGAAAAACATCAAGTGTTGATGGTAGACAAGACCACTAGTTTCAAGAAAAGGGCAGAGGGAAGAAGGGGAACTTCAAGAAGAACAGCAAGCAAGTTGCTGCTCAAGTAAAGAAGCCCAAGTCTAGTCCTAAGCCTGAGACTAAGTGTTTCTACTGCAAAGGGACTGGTCACTGGAAGCGGAACTACCCCAAGTGATTGGCAGATAAGAAGGATGGCAAAGTGAACATAAGTATATTTGATGTACATGTTATTGATGTGTACTTTACTAGTGTTTATAGCAACCCCTCAGTATTTGATACTAGTTCAGTTGCTAAGATTAGTAACTCGAAACGGGAGTTGCAGAATAAACAGAGACTAGTTAAGGGTGAAGTGACGATGTGTGTTGGAAGTGGTTCCAAGATTGATATGATCATCATCGCACACTCCCCTATACTTTCGGGATTAGTGTTGAACCTAAATAAGTGTTATTTGGTGTTTGCGTTGAGCATGAATATGATTTGATCATGTTTATTGTAATACAGTTATTCATTTAAAGAGAATAAATTGTTGTTCTGTTTATATGAATAAAACCTTATATGGTTACACACCCAATGAAAATAGTTCGTTGGATCTCGATCGTAGTGATACACATAATCATAATATTGAAACCAAAAGATGCAAAGTTAATAATGATAGTGCAACTTATTTGTAGCACTGCCGTTTAGGTCATATTGGTGTAAAGCGCATGAAGGAACTCCATGTTGATGGGCTTTTGGAATCACTTGATTATGAATCAGTTGATGCTTGCGAACCATGCCTCATGGGCAAGATGACTAAGACTCTGTTCTTCGGAACAATGGAGCGAGCAACAAGATTTGTTGGATATCATATATACTGATGTATGTGGTCCGATGAATATTGAGGCTCGCGACAAGTATCATTATTTTCTGATCTTCACAGATGATTTGAGCAGATATGAGTATATCTACTTGATGAAACATAAGTCTGAAACATTTGAAAAGTTCAAAGAATTTCAGAGTGAAGTGAGAAATCATCGTAACAAGAAAATAAAGTTTCTACGATCTGATCGTAGAGAAGAGTATTTGAGTTACGAGTTTGGCCTTTAGTTAAAAACAATGTGAAATAGTTTCACTACTCATGCCACCTGGAACACCACAATGTAATGGTGTGTCCGAACGTCATAACCGTACTTTATTAGATATGGTGCGATCTATGATGTCTCTTACCGATCTACCACTATTGTTTTGAGGTTATGCATTAGAGACAGTTGCATTCACGTTAAATAGGGCACCATCTAAATCCGTTGAGACGACACCGTATGAACTATGGTTTGGCAAGAAACCTAAGCTGTCGTTTCTTAAAGTTTGAGGTTGCAATGCTTATGTGAAAAAGTTTCAACCTGATAAGCTCAAACCCAAATCGAAGACTTGCGTCTTCATAGGATACCCAAAAGAAACTGTTGGGTACACCTTCTATCACAGATCCGAAGGCAAGACTTTTGTTGCTAAATTCGGAAACTTTCTGGAGAAGGAGTTTCTCTCGAAAGAAGTGAGTGGGAGGAAAGTAGAAAACTTGATAAGGTAATTGTACCTTCTCCTTTATTGGAAAGTAGTTCATCACAGAAATTTGTTCCTGTGACTCCTACACCAATTAGTGAGGAAGCTAATGATGATGATCATGAAACTTCAGATCAAGTTACTACCGAATCTCGTAGGTAAACCATAGTGAGATCCGCACCAGAGTGGTACGGTAATCCTGTTCTGGAAGTCATGTTACTAGACCATGACGAACTTGCGAACTATGAGGAAGCGATGATGAGCCCAGATTCCGCAAAATGGTTTGAGGCCATGAAATCTGAGATATGATCCATGTATGAGAACAAAGTATGGACTTTGATGGATTTGCCCGATGATCGGCAAGCCATAGAAAAATAAATGGATCTTCAAGAGGAAGACGGACGCTGATAGTAGTGTTACTATCTACAAATCTAGAATTGTCGCAAAAGGTTTTCGACAAGTTCAAGGTGTTGACTACGTTGAGAGTTTCTCACTCGTATCTATGCTTAAATCTGTCTGAATCATGTTAGCAATTGCCGCATTTTATGAAATATGGCAAATGGATAATAAAACTGCAACCCTTAATGGATTTCTTAAATAAGAGTTGTATATGATGCAACAAGAAGTTTTTGTCAATCCTAAAGGTGTTAACAAAATATGCAAACTCCAGCAATCCATCTATGGACTGGTGTAAGCATCTCGAAGTTGGAATATACGCTTTAATAAGTTGATCAAAGCATATAGTTTTATACAGACTGCGGTGAAGCCTGTATTTACAAGAAAGTGAGTGGGAGCACTACAGCATTTCTGATAAGTATATGTGAATGACATATTGTTGATCGGAAATAATGTAGAATTATTCTGTAAAGCATAAAGGAGTGTTTGAAAGGAGTTTTTCAAAGAAAGACTTCGGTGAAGCTGCTTACATATTGAGCTTCAAGATCTATAGAGATAGATCAAGACGCTTGATAAGTTTTTTCAATGAGTACATACCTTGACAAGATTTTGAAGTAGTCCAAAATGGAGCAGTCAAAGAAAGAGTTCTTGCCTGTATTACAAGGTGTGAAGTTGAGTAAGACTCAAAGCCCGACCACGGCAGAAGATAGAAAGGGAATGAAAGTCATTCCCTATGCCTTGGCCATAGGTTCTATAAAGTATGTCATGCTATATACCAGATCTATTGTGTACCCTACACTGATTTGGCAAGGGAGTACAATAGTGATCTAGGAGTAGATCACTGGACAGCGGTCAGAATTATCCTTAGTGAAATAAGGTTATGTTTCTCGATTATGGACGTGACAAAAAGGTTCGCCGTAAAGGGTTACGTCGATGCAAGTTTTGACACTGACCTGGATGACTCTAAGTCTCGATCTAGATACATATTGAAAGTGGGAACAATTAGCTAGAGTAGCTCCGTGCAGAGCATTGTAGACATAGAAAATTGCAAAATACATAACGGATCTGAATGTGAAAGACCATTGACTAAGATTCTCTCACAAGCAAAATATGATCACACCTTAGTACTCTTTGGGTGTTAATCGCATAGCGATGAGAACTAGATTACCGAATCTAGTAAACCCTTTGGGTGTTGGTCACATGGCGATGTGAACTATGGGTGTTAATCACATGATGATGTGAACTATCGATGTTAATCACATAGTGATGTGATCTAGATTATTGACTCTAGTGCAAGTGGGAGACTGAAGGAAATATGCCCTAGAGGCAATAATAAAGTTATTATTTATTTCCTTATATCATGATAAATGTTTATTATTCATGCTAGAATTGTATTAACCGGAAACATAATACATGTGTGAATACATAGACAAACAGAGTGTCACTAGTATGCCTCTACTTGACTAGCTCGTTAATCAAAGATGGTTATGTTTCCTAACCATGGACAAAGGAGTTGTTATTTGATTAACGGGATCACATCTTTAGTTGAATGATCTGATTGACATGACCCATTCCATTAGCTTAGCACCCGATCGTTTAGTATGTTGCTATTGCTTTCTTCATGACTTATACATGTTCCTATGACTATGAGATTATGCAACTCCCGTTTGCCGGAGGAACACTTTGGGTGCTACCAAACGTCACAATGTAACTGGGTGATTATAAAGGAGCATTACAGGTGTCTCCAAAGGTAGATGTTGGGTTGGCGTATTTCGAGATTAGGATTTGTCACTCCGATTGTCGGAGAGGTATCTCTGGGCCCTCTCGGTAATGCACATCACATAAGCCTTGCAAGCATTGTAACTAATATGTTAGTTGCGAGATGATGTATTACGGAACAAGTAAAGAGACTTGCCGGTAACGAGATTGAACTAGGTATTGGATACCGACGATCGAATCTCGGGCAAGTAACATACCGATGACAAAGAGAACAACGTATGTTGTTATGCGGTCTGACCGATAAAGATCTTCGTAGAATATGTAGGAGCCAATATGGGCATCCAGGTCCCGCTATTGGTTATTGACCGGAGACGTGTCTCGGTCATGTCTACATTGTTCTCGAACCCGTAGGGTCCGCACGCTTAAGGTTACGATGACAGTTATATTATGAGTTTACATGTTTTGATGTACCGAAGGAGTTCGGAGTCCCGGATGAGATCGGGGACATAACGAGGAGTCTCGAAATGGTCGAGACGTAAAGATTCATATATTGGATGATATGGTTAGGCCAAGGGGTCAAGCCCATGAGGCTTTAGGTCGGTGCAAAAGGAGTTTTGCAGAGGCCAGGGGGCCAAACGCCAGAGACCCTGGCGTCTGGCCCTGGGCCAAACGCCGAGGCCCATGGCGTCTGGGCCAGACGCCAAGGATTGTGGCGTTTGGTCCTGGAGTCCGAGTGGGACTCTTGCCTTTCGGGCAAAACCGACTTTGAGGAGGCTTTTGCTCCAAGTTTCGACCCCGGGGCTCAACATATAAATAGAGGGGTAGGGCTAGCACGAAAGACACAACAAGTTGATCCACGTGATCTATTCCTTAGCCGTGTGCGGTTCCCCCAGCCACCATAATCCTCGATAATACTGTAGCGGAGTTTAGGCGAAGCCCTGCTGCTGTAGTACATCAAGATCGTCACCACGCCGTCGTGCTGACGGAACTCTTCCCCGACACTTTGCTGGATCGGAGTCCGGGGATCGTCATCGAGTTGAACGTGTGCTCGAACTCGGAGGTGCCATAGTTTCGGTACTTGATCGGTTGGATCGTGAAGACGTACGACTACTTCCTCTACATTGCGTCAACGCTTCCGCAGTCGGTCTGCGTGGGTACGTAGACATCACTCTCCCCTCTCGTTGCTATGCATCACATGATCTTGCGTGTGCGTAGGAAATTTTTGAAATTACTACGAAACCCAACATATAGGTGGAATAGAATGGTGGTTGTGGAGAAGACAAAAAGGAGAAGATAGTCTCACATCAACTAGGTGTATCAACGGGCTATGGAGATGCCCATCAATAGATATCAATATGAGTGAGTAGGGATTGCCATGCAACGGATGCACTAGAGCTATAAGTATATGAAAGCTCAAAAGGAAACTAAGTGGGTGTGCATCCAACTTGCTTGCTCATGAAGACCTAGGGCAATTTGAGGAAGCCCATCATTGGAATATACAAGCCAAGTTCTATAATGTAAAATTCCCACTAGTATATGAAAGTGATAACATGAGAGACTCTCTACTATGAAGATCATGGTGCTACTTTGAAGCACGAGTGTGGTAAAAGGATAGTAACATTGTCCCTTCTCTCTTTTTCTCTCATTTTTTTCTTTTTTCATTTTTATTTGGGCATTTTTTATGGCCTCTTTTTATTTGGGCTTCTTTGGCCTCTTTTTTATTTATTTTTCGTCCGGAGTCTCATCCCGGCTTATGGGGGAATCATAGTCTCCATCATTCTTTCCTCACTTGGGACAATGCTCTAATAATGATGATCATCACACTTTTATTTTTCTTACAACTCAACAATTACAACTCAATACTTAGAACAAAATATGACTCTCTATGAATGCTTCCGGCGGTGTACCGGGATATGCAATATGACAATGATGAGTGTGTCATGATAAATTGGATGGTGGAAAGTTGCATGGCAATATATCTCGGAATGGCTATGGAAATGCCATAATAGGTAGGTATGGTGGCTGTTTTGAGGAAGGTATATGGTAGGTGTATGATACCGGCGAAAGGTGCGCGGTATTAGAGAGGCTAGCAAAGGTGGAAGGGCGAGAGTGCGTATGATCCATGGACTCAACATTAGTCATAAAGAACTCATATACTTATTGCAAAAATCTAGAAGTTATCAAAGCAAAGTATTACGCGCATGCTCCTAGGGGGATAGATTGGTAGGAAAAGACCATCGCTCGTCCCCGACCGCCACTCATAAGGAAGACAATCAATAAATAAATCATGCTCCGACTTCATCACATAACGGTTCACCATACGTGCATGCTACGGGAATCACAAACTTTAACGCAAGTATTATTTAAATTCACAACTACTCAACTAGCATGACTTTAATATTATCACCTCCATATCTCAAAACGATTATCATGCTTCAATCTTTTCTTAGTATTCAACACACTCAAAAGAAAGTTTCACAAATATTGAATACCAAGCATATTATTATTAAGAAAATTACCATGCTATTAAGGGACTCTCAAAATAATTTAAGTGAAGCATGAGAGATCAATAGTTTCTTTAAAACAAATCCACCACCGTGCTCTAAAAGATCTAAGTGAAGCACATAGAGCAAAATTATGACGCTCAAAAGATATAAGTGAAGCACATAGAGCAAAACTACTTAGCTCAAAAGATACTCCCTCCGTAAAGTAATATAAGAGCGTTTAGATCACTACTTTAGTTATCTAAACGCTCTTATATTAGTTTACAGAGGGAGTATAAGTAAAGCACATAGAGTATTCTATCAAATTTTAATTCATGTATGGCTCTCTCAAAAGGTGTGTATAGAAAGGATGATTGCGGCATACTAAGACACAAATACACAAATAATACAAGACTCTCCAAGCAAAACACATATCATGTTGGTGAATAAAAATATAGCTCCAAGTAAATTACCGATGGAAGTGGACGAAAGAGGGGATGCCTTCCGGGGCATCCCCAAGCTTTGACTTCTTGGTGTCCTTGGATTATCTTGGGGGTGCCATGGGCATCCCCAAGCTTAGGCTCTTGCCACTCCTTGACCCATAATCCATCAAAAGAATTCACCCAAAACTTGAAAACTTCGTAACACAAAACTTAAAGTAGAAAACTCGTGAGCTCCGTTAGCGAAAGAAAACAAAAGACCACTTCAAGGTACTGTAATGAACTTATTATTTATTTATATTGGTGTTAAACCTACTGTATTCCAACTTCTCTATGGATTATAAATTATTTTACTAACCATAGATTCATCAAAATAAGCAAACAACACACGAAAAACAGAATCTGTCAAAAACAGAACAGTCTATAGTCTATAGTCTTGTAGCTAGCGCAAGATCTGGAACCCCAAAAATTCTAAAATAAATTGCTGGACGTGATTAATTTATCTATTAATCATCTTAAAAAATAATTAACTAAATAGAACTCTTCAAATAAAAATTACAGAATTTCTCGTGAGCGCTAAAGTTTCTGTTTTTTACAGCAAGTTCAACAAGACTTTCCCCAAGTCTTCCCAACGGTTCTACTTGGCACAAACACTAATTAAACACAACCAAAACACAACCAAAACAGAGGCTAAATAATTTATTTATTACTAAACAGTAGCTAAAAGCAAGGAATAAAAATAAAATTGGGTTGCCTCCCAACACGCGCTATCGTTTAACGCCCCTAGCTAGGCATAAAAGCGAGGATAGATCAAGGTATTGCCATCTTTGGTAGGCAATCCATAAGTGGCTCTCATGATAGTTTCATATGATAATTTTATTTTATTTCTTGGAAAGTGTTCCATGCCCTTTTTTAATGGAAATTTAAATCTAATATTCCCTTCCTTCATATCAATAATCGCACCAACCGTTCTAAGGAAAGGTCTACCAAGAATAATAGGGCAAGAAGGGTTGCAATCTATATCAAGAACAATGAAATCTACGGGCACATAATTCCTATTTGCAACAATAAGAACATCATTAATCCTTGCCATAGGTTTCTTAATAGTAGAATCCGCAAGATGCAAGTTTAGAGAGCAATCATCAAAATTACGGAAATCTAGGAAATCACACAAAGTCTTGGGAATAGTAGAGACACTAGCACCCAAATCAAACAAAGCATAAAACTCATGATCTTTAATTTTAATTTTAATAGTAGGTTCCCACTCATCATAGAGTTTTCTAGGGATAGAAACTTTCAACTCAAGTTTTTCTTCATAAGATTGCATCAAGGCATCAACAATATGTTCGGTGAAGGCTTTATGTTAACTATAAGAATGTGGAGAATTTAGCACGGATTGCAACAAGGAAATAAAATCAATTAAAGAGAAACTTTCATAATTAAATTCCTTGAAATCCAATATAGTGGGTTTAGCAACATCTATATTTTTATTTCTTTCAATCCCACTTTCATCAATTTCATCATAAAGATCTAAATACTCCGAATTTTTAGAACGCCTTCTAGGTAAAGGAAGATCATATTCAGTTTCATCAAGATTCATATTGCAAAATAAATATTTAATAGGGGACACATCAATAACTTTTAGATCTTCATCTTGATTTTCATAGGTATTGGAAGAACACGCTTTAATAAAGGCATCTTTCGTAGCACGCATCCTAGCGGTTCTTTCCTTGCACTCATCAATGGAAATTCTCATGGCTTTCAGAGACTCATTGGTATCATGCTTAGGAGGAATAGATCTAATCTTTAAAGAATCAATCTCAAGAGAAATTATATCAACATTTCTAGCCAAATCATCAACTTTAAGCAATTTCTCTTCAAGCAAAGCATTAAAATTATTTTGTGAATTCATAAACTCTTTAACACTATTCTCAAATTCAGAGGGCATCTTATTATAATTTCCATAAGAGTTGTTGTACGAATTCCCATAATTATTAGAAGGATTACTAGGATATGGCCTAGGATTAAAATTCCCTCTATAAGCATTGTTACCAAAATTATTCCTACCAACAAAATTCAGATCCATAGATTCATTGTTATTCTCAATCAAAGTAGACAAAGGCATATCATTAGGATCAGAAGAAACACTCTTAGTAGCAAATAATTTCATAAGGTCATCCATCTTTCCACTCAAAACATTGATTTCTTCTATCGCATGCACTTTTTTATTAGAAGATCTTTCAGTATGCCATTGAGAATAATTAACCATAATATTTTCTAGGAGTTTAGTAGCATCTCCTAAAGTGGTTTTCACAAAAGTGCCTCCCGCGGCCGAACGAAAAGATTTCTAGAAGCAAAATTCAATCCAGCATAAATTTTTTGTATAATCATCCACAAATTCAAACCATGAGTAGGGCAATTACGTATCATTAATTTCATTCTCTCCCAAGCTTGTGCGACATGTTCATGATCAAGTTGCTTAAAGTTCATAATATCGTTTCTAAGAGAGATGATCTTAGCGGGAGGGAAATACTTGGAGTAAAAGCATCTTTGCACTTGTTCCAAGAATCAATACTATTTTTAGGCAAAGACGAAAACCAAGCTTTAGCACGATCTCTAAGCGAAAAAGGAAATAGCTTCAATTTAAGGACATTATTATCGACATCTTTTTTCTTTTGCATATCACATAAATCAACGAAGCTATTCAGATGAGTAGCGGCATCTTCACTAGAAGGCCGGTGAATTGATCTTTTATAACAAGATTCAACGAAGCAGTATTAATTTCACAAGATTCAGCATCGGTAAGAGGAGCAATCGGAGTGCTAATAAAATCATTGTTGTTGGTATTGGTGAAGTCACATAATTTAGTATTATCTTGAGCCATTGCGACAAACAAGCAAACTAGCACACAAGCAAACAAGAGCAAACGGGCAAAAGAGGCAAATAGAGAGGGAGGATAGAGAGAGAGGGCGAATAAAACGGCAAGGGTGAAGTGGGGGAGAGGAAAACAAGAGGCAAATGGAAAATAATGTAATGCGAGAGATAGGGATTGTGATGGGTACTTGGTATGTTGACTTTTTGCATAGACTCCCCGGCAACGGCGCCAGAAATCCTTCTTGCTACGTCTTGAGCTTGCGTTGGTTTTCCCCGAAGAGGAAGGGATGATGCAGCAGAGTAGCGTAAGTATTTCCCTCAGTTTTTGAGAACCAAGGTATCAATCTAGTAGGAGGCCACGCTCAAGTACCTCGTACCTACACAAAACGATAGCTACTCGCAACCAACGCGATTAGGGGTTGTCAATCCCTTCACGGTCACTTACGAGAGTGAGATCTGATAGATATAATATTTTTGGTATAAAGATGCAAAGTAAAAAAGTAAAGGCAAAGTAAAAAGCAAAGCAAGATTAAAGTGATGGAGATTGATATGATGAGAATAGACCCGGGGGCCATAGGTTTCACTAGTGGATTCTCTCAAGAGCATAAGTATTCTACAGTGGGTGAACAAATTATTATTGAGCAATTGACAGAATTGAGCATAGTTATGAGAATATCTAGGCATGATCATGTATATAGGCATCACGTCCGTGACAAGTAGACCGAAACGATTCTGCATCTACTACTATTACTCCACTCATCGACCGCTATCCAGCATGCATCTAGAGTATTAACTTAAAAATAGAGTAATGCTTTAAGCAAGATGACATGATGTAGAGCGATAAATTCATGCAATATGAAATAAACCCCATCTTGTTACCCTCGATGGCAACAATGCAATACGTGTCTTCCTGCCCCTTCTTTCACTGGGAAAGGACACCACAAGATCGAACCCAAAGCTAAGCACTTCTCCCATGGCAAGAACTACCAATCTAGTTGGCCAAACCAAACGGATAATTCGAAGTGACTTGCAAAGATAACCAATCATACATAAAAGAATTCAGAGAAGATTCAAATATTATTCATAGATAGACTTGATCATAAACCCACAATTCATCGGTCTCAACAAACACACCGCAAAAAGAAGAATAGATCGAATAGATCTGCACAAAAGAGGGGGAGAACTTTGTATTGAGATCCAAAAAGAGAGAAGAAGCCATCTAGCTACTAACTATGGACCCGAAGGTCTGAGGTAAACTACTAACACTTCATCGGAGAGGCTATGATGATGTAGAAGCCCTCCGTGATGACGGCCCTCTTCCGGCGGAGCTCCGGAACAGGCCCCAAGATGGGATCTCCTGGATACAGAAAGTTGCGGCGGTGGAATTAGGTTTTTGGCTCCGTATCTGGTCGTTTGGGGGTACGTATGTATATATAGGCGGAAGAAGTACGTCGGTGGAGCATCGAGGGGCCCACGAGGCAAGGGGGCGCGCCCTAGTTGTGGCGCCCCCCACCCTCGTGCCGCCTCTCTGATGCCTTGGCGTAGGGTCCAAGTCTCCTGGATAACGTTCAGTGAGAAAATCACGTTCCCAAAGGTTTCATTCCGTCTGGACTCTGTTTGATATTCCGTTTCTTCGAAACACTGAAATAGGCAAAAAACAGCAATTCTGGGCTGGGCCTCCGGTTAATAGGTTAGTCCCAAAAATAATATAAAAGTGGAAAATAAAGCCCAATATAGTCCAAAACAGTAGATAATATAGCATGGAGCAATCAAAAATTATAAATACGTTGGAGACGTATCACTCATCGAGCCGAAGCTCGAAGGAAAAGGCACCGAAGCCTAAGTATAATCTACCTCGCACCGCGGAGGTTCGGTCGTGTGAATGGCCTCCCAATGATTTCTTGAGAGCAGCCAACATTTATGAAGCTTTTTATGAATTGGCTAAGAATGCAGGCCTCACCGCTTTCCTCCACGACCAACGCGATCAGTATCTCTTACTCACAAATATCTTTTTGCAAAATTTTCATTTCCATTCTAGGAGCTCACCACCTACGGTGGAGTTTTATTTATATGATGAGCATAAGGAGATGTCACTTTATGATTTTTGTCGGGTTTTTTTAGACCCTTTCGAGGGCAAGACAGAGGAACCACATCGCGAGGATGTGGATGGGTTTATTGATACTATCACTGTAGGGGAAACAAGGAAGGTTTACGATGCACGAATCACTAGCATACATTTTCCTGTTTTACGCTATTTTGCATTATTTTGCTAGTCGTTGTTTAATCCCGGACTACAAGGAGTAATCAACACTACTAGCAACCTACTAGCACCAATCCCGGACTTTGAGACAAGAATTGGATACAAGAGATGAACTAGGGTTTGGAGATGAGATGGTGCTGGTGAAGATGTTGATGGAGATTGCCCTCTCCCGATGAGAGGAGCGTTGGTGATGACGATGGTGATGATTTCCCCCTCCCGGAGGGAAGTTTCCCCGGCAGAACAGCTCTGCCGGAGCTCTAGATTGGTTCCGCCTCGGTTCCACCTCGTGGCGGCGGAGTCTCGTCCCGAAAGGTTGCTTCCTATTTTTTCTCATCAAAAGACTTTCTATAGGAGAAGATGGACGTCGGAGACCCACCAGGGGGCCCACGAGGTAGGGGGCGCGCCCTAGGGGGGGCGCGCCCCCACCCTCGTGAGCAGGGTGTGGGCCCCCTGGCCTTCATCTTTGGCGAGGATTTTTCTTTATTTATTTTAAGACGTTCCGTGGAGTTTCAGGACTTTTGGAGTTGCACAGAATAGGTCTCTAATATTTGCTCCTTTTCCAGCCCAGAATTCCAGTTGCCGGCATTCTCCCTCTTTATGTAAACCTTGTAAAATAAGAGAGAATAACCATAAGTATTGTGACATAAAGTGAAATAACAGTCCATAATGCGATAAATATCGATATAAAAGCATGATGCAAAATGGACATATCAACTCCCCCAAGCTTAGACCTCGCTTGTCCTCAAGCGAAAAGCCGATAACAATAAATATGTCCTCATGTTTAGAGGTAGAGGCGTTGATAAAATAAAATACAGATATGAAGGCATCATGATTATTCTCATAACAGCAACATATATAGATTTTGTCAAATGATTACTTATATTCAAGCGATGCTCTATTCACAATGCAAAAGTATAAATCATAACATCGGAAAGGGTCTACGTCAGAGCTAAAAAAGCAAGTCCACATACTCAACTATCATCTAGTCCTTCATGATTGCTAACACTCACGCAATACTTGTGGTTACGGAGTTTTAGTCGGACACAGAGAAAGATAGGGGCTTATAGTTTTGCCCCACAACCTTTTACCTCAAGGGTAATGTCAACAATAATGGTTCATGCTCTCCTACATCCAATTAGATATATATATATATATATATATATATATATATATATATATATATATATATATATATATATATATATATATATATCATGTTCTTTCCAACATGCTAAGCTTGCCAAAGGATAAAGTGAAAAAGTAAATGTGAAGATCACCGCGACTCTTGCATAAGGTGGAAGATAATAATAAAGGATAGGCCCTTCGCAGAGGGAAGCAGAGGTAGCCATGCGCTTTTGTGGTTGGATGCACAAAATCTCAATGCGAAAGAACGTCACTTTATATTGCCCCTTGTGATGTGAACCTTTATTATGTAGTCCGTCGCTTTTATTACTTCCACATCACAAGATCGTATAAAGCTTATTTCTCCCACACCAATCAATCATACATATTTAGAGCAATTTTTATTGCTTTGCATCGATGACAACTTACTTGAAGGATCTTACTCAATCTATAGGTAGATATGGTGGACTCTCATGGCAAAACTGGTTTAAGGGTATTTGGAAGCACAAGTAGTATCTCTACTTAGTGCTGAGAATTTGGCTAGCATGAGGGGGAAAGTCAAGCTCAACAAGTTAGAGGATCCATGACAACATACTTTATCTCAGATATAAGAAAGACATAACTCATTACGTTGTCTTCCTTGTCCAACATCAACTCTTTAGCATGTCGTATTTTAATGAGTACTTCCAATCATAAAAGATGTCAATGATAATATATCTATATGTGAAACCTATCTTTCCTTATTACTTCCTATTAATTGCAACAATGACCAAAGCTATGTCTGCCAACTCCCAACAACTTTTAATCATCATACTCTTTCTATGTGAAGTCATTACTCTCAATAAGATCAATATGAACTTGTTGTTTCTTTTTATTCTTTTTCTCTTTTCTTTTATTCACCCAAGATCATGGCAAAATAATCAAGCCCTTAACTCAACACTAATCTTTATTATATATAGCTCACGGACTCGATTACAAAGAGAGATCATAAAGCAAAACTCAAAGATAGATCATGCCATAAACTTTATTCTACTAGATCAAGATACTACTAATAGGATCGAACTAAGAAAAACGGTAAATATAGGAGTTGTGATTGTGATATGATACCGGGGCACCTCCCCCAAGCTTGGCAGTTGCCAAGGGGAGTGCCCATACCCAGATACTCAATTCTTCTTTGTTGGAGGAGATGGTGGAGGTGTTGTTGATGATGCGGGCTTGTCATCCATCTTCCAAGGCATAGGTTCACCATCATAGAAAGATGATCGAGTCTCCGGAATCCTCAAATCTACAGCCAAACTCATTCTTTTGAATCTATATTCATACTCACAGTTTTGGTTTTGAAGGTCATAGACTTGGGCTTGGAGGTGCTCGATCTTCTCATGTAGCTTGAAGATGGCCTCCTCGATATTCTTGGCATCCGGCTAGTAGTTGTTGGTGAACTCCGCGAGCATCATGTGGCTAGCGTTGATTCCATGCTCCACCATCCTTTGGCACTTGAAAACTTGTTGCTCCACTGCTTCGAACCTCGTCTCCATGCTTCCGGTCCCCTTTGGTCCCTCTTCATCGCGGATGTGCAGCAACCCATCACGTACCTCAATGGTTTGAGGGTGTTGCAACACCTCCGCGAGGTAAGGGTTGATTACCTTCTCGAAGAACTTGTCCTTTGAGGCGCTTGGGGCCGTCATGATAACCTAGATCTGTCAGAAAAACAGCTTGAAACAAGAACAGGAGATTTTTGCGTGATACGGGAGTCAAAACCTTCGGGAGAATATATAATGAATTTTTACCGACCAAAATACGTAACGTGCAAGAAAACGGAGTCCGGAAGGCACACGAGGTAGGGGGGCGCGCCCAGGGGGGTAGGGCGCGCCCACCACCCTCGTGGGGCCCTCGTGTCCTTCCCGGACTGCTACTTATTTTTCTATTTTTCTAAATATTCCAAAACGGAGAAATATTGCCTTAGAAATTGTTTTGGAGTCGGTTTACTTACCGTACCACATACCTATTCCCTTTCGGAGTCTGAAACGTTCCGGAATGTGTCCCTTATGTATTCCTCCGGGGTTACGGTTTCAATAATATTGGTTTCAACATTTATGGGATTACCTGAGATATAATGTTTGATTCTTTGACCGTTTACCACCTTTGGATGTGTGCCTTCGAAGTTGTTGATTTTTATTGCACCGGAACGATAGACCTCCTCGATAACATAGGGGCCTTCCCATTTAGAGAGAAGTTTTCCTGCAAAAAATCTTAAACGAGAGTTGTATAGCAATACATAATCACCTACATTAAACTCACGCTTTTGTATCCTTTTGTCATGCCATCTTTTAACTTTTTCTTTAAATAACTTGGCATTTTCATATGCTTGGGTTCTCCATTCATCAAGTGAGCTAATATCAAATAACCTCTTCTCACCGGCAAGTTTGAAATCATAATTGAGCTCCTTAATATCCCAATATGCCTTATGTTCTAGTTCGAGAGGTAAGTGACATGCTTTTCCATATACCATTTTATATGGAGACATACCCATAGGATTTTTGTATGCAGTTCTATATGCCCATAATGCATCATCAAGTTACTTGGACCAATTCTTTCTAGACCTATTAACAGTGTTTTGCAAAATTAATTTGAGCTCTCTATTGCTCAATTCTACTTGACCACTAGACTGTGGGTGATAAGGAGATGCAATTCTATGATTAACAGCATATTTAGCAAGCATTTTACGGAAAGCACCATGAATAAAGTGTGAACCACCATCAGTCATTAAATACCTAGGGACTCCAAACCTCGGAAAAATAACTTCCTTAAGCATTTTGATAGAAGTGTTATGATCAGCACTACTAGTTAGAATAGCTTCTACCCACTTAGTAACGTAATCAACAACAACTAAGATATGTGTATATCCATTAGAAGCAGGAAAAGGTCCCATATAATCAAATCCCCAAACATCAAACGGTTCAATAACAAGAGAATAATTCATAGGCATTTCTTGACGTCTACTAATATTACTAATTCTTTGACATTCATCACATGACAAGAAAAACTTACGGGCATCCTTGAAGAGAGTAGGCCAATAAAAACCAGATTGCAATACCTTATGTGCAGTTCTATCTCCAGCGTGGTGTCCTCCATAAGACTCGGAATGACACTTGCGTAGGATATGTTCCTGTTCATGCTCAGGTACACAACGTCTAATAACACCATCTACTCCTTCTTTATAAAGATGTGGGTCATCCCAAAAGTAATGTCTCAAGTCATAGAAGAATTTTTTCTTTTGCTGGTATGTGAAGCTAGGTGGTATAAACTTAGCAACAATATAATTAGCATAATCAGCATACCATGGAGTACTACGAGAAGTACTTATAACATTTAATTGTTCATCAGGAAAGTCATCATTAATAGGTAGTGGGTCATCAAGAATATTTTCTAACCTAGACAAGTTGTCTGCAACGGGGTTCTCAGCTCCCTTTCTATCAACAATATGCAAATCAAATTCTTGTAGCAAGAGAACCCATCTAATAAGTCTAGGTTTAGCATCTTTCTTTTCCATAAGGTATTTAATAGCAACATGATCAGTGTGAATAGTTACTTTAGGATCAACAATATTAGGTCTGAACTTATCACAAGCAAATACAACTGCTAAAAGCTCTTTTTCAGTAGTAGCATAATTTCTTTGAGCATTGTCTAGAGTCTTACTAGCATAATGAATAACATTTAATTTCTTATCAACTCTTTGCCCTAGAACAGCACCTACAGCATAATCACTAGCATCACACATAATTTCAAATGGTAAATTCCAATCAGGTGGCTGAACTATAGGTGCAGAGACTAATGCTTTCTTAAGTATTTCAAATGCTTCTACACAATCATCATCAAAGACAAATGGTATATCTTTTTGCAATAAATTAGTCAGAGGCCGAGAAATTTTTGAGAAGTCCTTAATGAACCTCCTATAAAATCCAGCATGACCAAGGAAACTTCTTATACCTTTGATGTCCTTGGGACATGGCATCTTTTCAATAGCATCAACTTTGGCTTTATCAACTTCAATACCTCTTTCAGAAACTTTGTGCCCCAAGATAATACCTTCATTAACCATAAAGTCGCACTTTTCCCAATTCAAGACAAGATTAGTTTCTTCACATCTCTGCAAAACTTGATCAAGATTGCTCAAGCAATCGTCAAAAGATGAACCATAGACCGAAAAGTTGTCCATGAAAACCTCAAAAATCTTTTCACAAAAGTCAGAGAATATAGCCATCATGCATCTTTGAAAGGTAGCAGGTGCATTACATAAACCAAAAGGCATACGTCTATAAGCAAAAGTACCAAAAGGGCAAGTAAAAGTAGTCTTTGATTGATCTTTAGCCGACACAGGTATTTGAGAGAAACCAGAATAACCATCTAGAAAGCAATAATGTGTGTGTTTGCATAATCTTTCTAGCATTTGATCAATAAAAGGTAAGGGGTAATGATCTTTCTTAGTAGCTTTATTTAATTTGTGGAAATCAATTACCATCCTATAACCTGTAATAATTCTTTGTGGAATCAATTCATCTTTATCATTAGGAACAACAGTAATACCTCCCTTCTTAGGGACACAATGGAAAGGACTTACCCACTCACTATGAGCAACGGGATAAATTATACCTACCTCCAGAAGCTTGAGTATTTCTTTTCTTACCACTTCTTTCATTTTAGGGTTCAGACGTCATTGAGGATCACGAACTGGTTTGGCATCTGCTTCCAAATTTATTTTATGTTGACATAGAGTGGGACTAATGCCCTTAAGATCATCAAGAGTATATCCAATAGCAGCACGATGCTTCTTCAGAGTTTTCAATAATCTTTCTTCTTCATGCTCTGAAAGGTTAGCACTAATAATAACAGGATATATCTTCTTTTCATCAAGATAAGCATATTTAAGATTATCAGGCAATGGTTTAAGCTCAAACACGGGATCACCCTTGGGTGGAGGAGGATCTCCTAAAATTACAACAGGCAAATTGTGTTGCAGAATAGGTTCCTGTTTAAAGAATACTTCATCTATTTCCCTTCTTTCATTCATGAACATATCATTTTCATGGTCTAGCAAATAGTGTTCTAAAGGATCACTAGGAGGTACAGCAATAGAAGCAAGACCAATAATTTCATCCTTACTAGGTAATTCTTCCTCACGATGTTGTTTACTAAATTTAGAGAAATTAAACTCATGAACCATATCATCCAAACCAACAGTAACAATATTCTTAGTGCAGTCTATGGTAGCATTGACAGTATTTAAGAAGGGTCTACCAAATATAATGGGACAAAAGCTATCTTGTGGAGAAGTAAGAACAAGAAAATCAGCAGGATATTTAGTTTTCCCACACAAGACTTCAGCATCTCTAACAATTGGTGCAATAGTATCTCTATTAGCAAGTTTAATAGTAACATCAATATCTTCTAACTCAACAGGTGCAATTTCATTCTTAATTTCTTTGTATAAGTCATGAGGTATAACACTAGCACCCATATCACATAAGCCATGATAACAATGATCTCCTATTTTAACAGAAATAACAGGCATGCCTACCACAGGTCTATGTTTATCTTTATCACACGGTTTAGCAATTCTAGCAGTTTCACCTTCGAACTGAATAACATGCCCATCAATATTATCAGACAAGAGATCTTTAACAATAGCAATATTAGGTTCCACTTTAACTTGCTCAGGAGGTGTATAAGTTCTAATATTGCTTTTACGAACAATAGTTGGAGCTTTAGCATGATCCTTTATTCTAACAGGGAAAGGTGGTTTCTCAATATAAGAAGTAGGAACAATAGGATCATTATAAGTGACAGTCTTTTCTTCAACTTTAATAGGTGCAGCTACTTTTACTTCTATGGGAGGATGATATTTAAACCACTTCTCCTTAGAGAGATCAACATAGGTAGCAAAAGATTCACAGAAAGAAGCTACTATCTCAGAATCAAGTTCATATTTAGTGCTAAACTTACGAAAAATATCGGTATCCATAAAAGATTTAACACAATCAAACTTAGGTGTCATACCTGACTCCTTACCTTCATCGAGGTCCCAATCTTCAGAGTTGCGTTTAATTCTATCCAATAAATTCCATCTGAATTCAATAGTCTTCATCATAAAAGAGCCATCACAAGAAGTATCAAGCATGTTGCGATTGTTTTCAGAAAGGCGAGCATAAAAACTTTGCATAATTATTTCTCTCTGGAGCTCATGATTAGGGCACGAATATAACATTGATTTAAGCCTCCCCCAAGCTTGAGCGATGCTTTCTCCTTCGCGAGGCCAGAAATTATATATATAATTGCGATCACGATGAACAAGATGCATAGGGTAATACTTTTGATGAAATTCCAGCTTCAATCTTTTATAGTCCCACGATCTCATATCATCACATAGCCTATACCATATCAATACGTCTCCCTTCAAAGATAAAGGGAAGACCTTCTTCTTAGCAACATCATCGGGTATACCTGCAAGCTTAAATAATCCACAAACTTCATCCACATATATTAAGTGCTCATCAGGATGTTTTGTTCCATCTCCTGTAAAAGGATTAGCTAGCAGTTTTTCCATCATCGCCACAGGAAATTCAAAAGGAGTTTCATTAATAGGTTCAGTAGGTTGAGGAGCAACTCTTTGCTCTACTGGACAGGGTGAAGATACCCCGAACAAGCCCCTCAAAGAATTACTTTCCATAGTAACAAGTGACAGTAAATTTCAGCACACTATATAAATTTTTCCTTACCAAAGGCGCTACACTCCCCGGCAACGGCGCCAGAAAAGAGTCTTGATGACCCACAAGTATAGGCGATCTATCGAAGTCCTTTCGATAAGTAAGAGTGTCGAACCAACGAGGAGCAGAAGGAAAATGATAAGCGGTTTTCAACAAAGTATTCTCTGCAAGTACTGAAATAAGTGGTAACAGATAGTTTTGTGATAGGATAAATTGTAACGAGCAACAAGTAACAAAAGTAAATAAAGTGCAGCAAGGTGGCCCAATCCTTTTGTAGCAAAGGACAAGCCGGAACAAACTCTTATAATAGGAAAAGCGCTCCCGAGGACACATGGGAATATCGTCAAGCTAGTTTTCATCACGTTCATATGATTCGCGTTCGATACTTTGATAATTTGATATGTGGGTGGACCGGTGCTTGGGTGCTGTTCTTACTTGAACAAGCATCCCACTTATGATTAACCTCTATTGCAAGCATCTGCAACTACAACAAAAGTATTAAGGTAAACCTAGCCATAGCATGAAACATATGGATCCAAATCAGCCCCTTACGAAGCAACGCATAAACTAGGGTTTAAGCTTCTGTCACTCTAGCAACCCATCATCTACTTATTACTTCCCAATGCCTTCCTCTAGGCCCAAATAATGGTGAAGTGTTATGTAGTCGATGTTCACATAACACCACTAGAGGCTAGACAACATCCATCTTATCAAAATATCAAACGAATACCAAATTCACATGACTACTAATAGCAAGACTTCTCCCTTGTCCTCAGGAACGAACGTAATTACTCACAAAGCATATTCATGTTCATAATCAGAGGGGTAATAATATGCATATAGGATCTTAACATATTGTTGGGGAACGTAGTAATTTCAAAATTTTCCTACGCACATGCAAGATCATGGTGATGCATAGCAACGAGAGGGGAGAGTGTTGTCTACTTACCCTCGTAGACCGAAGCGGAAGAGTTGACGTGACGTAGAGGAAGTAGTCGTACGTCTTCCCGGTTCAACCGATCCAAGCACCGTTACTCCGGCACCTCCGAGTTCTTGGCACATGTTCAGCTCAATGACGCTCCCCGGGCTCCGATCCAGCAAAGCTTCGGGGAGGAGTTCCGTCAGCACGATGGTGTGGTGACGATCTTGATGTTCAACCGTCGCAGGGCTTCGCCTAAGCACCGCTACAATATGACCGAGGTTGAATATGGTGGACGGGGGCACCGCACACGGCTAAGGAACAATCACGAAGATCAACTTGTGTGTTCTAGGGTGCCCCCTTGCCCCCGTATATAAAGGAGTGGAGGAGGGGAGGGCCAGCCCTCTCTATGGCGCGCCCTAGGGGAGTCCTACTCCCACCGCGAGTAGGATTCCCCCTTTCCTAGTCTGACTAGGAGTCCTTCCATGTAGTAGAAGTAGAAGACAAGGAAGGGGAAGAAGGAAGAGAAGGAAGAGAAGGAAGGAGGGGGCGCAGCCCCTCCCCCTAGTCCAATTCGGACTAGGCCTTGGGGGGGCGCGCGGCCTGCCTCTCCCTCTCCCCTAAAACCCAATAAGGCCCATATACTTCTTCTCCCGTATTCCCGTAACTCCCCGGTACTCCGAAAAATACCCGAACCACTCGGAACCTTTCCGATGTCCGAATATAGTTGTCCAATATATCGATCTTTACGTCTCGACCATTTCGAGACTCCTCGTCATGTCCCCGTTCTCATCCGGGACTCCGAACTCCTTCGGTACATCAAAACTCATAAACTCATAATATAACTGTCATCGAAACCTTAAGCGTGCGGACCCTACGGGTTCGAGAACAATGTAGACATGACCGAGACACATCTCCGGTCAATAACCAATAGCGGAACCTGGATGCTCATATTGGCTCCTACATATTCTATGAAAATCTTTATCGGTCAGACCGCATAACAACATACGTTGTTCCCTTTGTCATCGGTATGTTACTTGCCCGAGATTCGATCATCGGTATCTCAATACCTAGTTCAATCTCATTACCGGTAAGTCTCTTTACTCATTCCGTAATACATCATCTCGCAACTAACTCATTACTTGCAATGCTTGCAAGGCTTATGTGGTGTGCATTACCGAGAGGGCCCAGAGATACCTCTCCGACAATCGGAGTGACAAATCCTAATCTCGAAATACGCCAACCCAACATGTACCTTTGGAGACACCTGTAGAGCTCCTTTATAATCACGCAGTTACGTTGTGACGTTTGGTAGCACACAAAGTGTTCCTCCTGTAAACGGGAGTTGCATAATCTCATAGTCATAGGAACATGTATAAGTCATGAAGAAAGCAATAGCAACATACTAAACGATCGAGTGCTAAGCTAACGGAATGGGTCAAGTCAATCACATCATTCCCCTAATGATGTGAGCCCGTTAATCAAATAACAACTCTTTGTCTATGGTTAGGAAACATAACCATCTTTGACTAACGAGCTAGTCAAGTAGAGGCATACTAGTGACACTCTGTTTGTCTATGTATTCACACATGTATTATGTTTCCGGTTAATACAATTCTAGCATGAATAATAAACATTTATCATGAAATAAGGAAATAAATAATAACTTTATTATTGCCTCTAGGGCATATTTCCTTCAGTCTCCCACTTGCACTAGAGTCAATAATCTAGTTCACATCGCCATGTGATCTAACATCAATAGTTCACATCTTTATGTGGTTAACACCCATAGTTCACATCGATATGTGACCAACACCCAAAGGGTTTACTAGAGTCAGTAATCTAGTTCACATTGCTATGTGATCAACACCCAAAGAGTACTAAGGTGTGATCATGTTTTGCCTGTGAGAGAAGTTTAGTCAATGGGTCTGCCATATTCAGATCCGTAAGTATTTTGCAATTTTCTATGTCTACAATGCTCTGCACGGAGCTACTTTAGCTAATTGCTGCCACTTTTAATATGTATCCAGATGAAGACTTAGAATCATCTGGATCAGTGTCAAAGTTTGCATCGACGTAACCCTTTACGACGAACCTTTTGTCACCTCCATAATCGAGAAACATATCCTTATTCCACTAAGGATAATTTTGACCGCTGTCCAGTGATCTACTTCTTAGATCACTATTGTATTCCCTCGCTTAACACAGTGTAGGGTATACAACAGATCTGGTACACAGCATGGCATACTTTATAGAATCTATGGCTGAGGCATAGGGAATGACTTTCATTCTCTTTCTGTCTTCTGCCGTGGTCGGGCTTTGAGTCTTACTCAATTTCACACCTTGCAACACAGGCAAGAACACTTTCTTTGACTATTCCATTTTGAACTACTTCAAAATCTTGTCAAGGTATGTACTCATTGAAAAAACTTATCAAGCGTCTTGATCTATCTCTATAGATCTTGATGCTCAATATGTAAGCAGCTTTACCAAGGTCTTTCTTTGAAAAACTCCTTTCAAATATTCCTTTATGCTTTCCAGAATAATTCTACATTATTTCCGATCAACAATATGTCATGGGAGAATTGAATTTATACCCTTTGTTGGGTCACCCTCGACTGATTTGCCCCTAATTTTGGAAAACACGCGGTCTTGCCCAGCTTTGACTGCTCCCCTTGCGTTTTTGCCCTTCCGGCACCTCTCCGTCCAGTCAGTGCCGTTTGACCGCAAACGACGCATTACTTTGGAAATTTTTGTCCCTGTCGGTGCTATACCTGATACCCCTTCGTCCGAAATGTGCTAGTGCAAGAAAACATAGGAGAGCGAGAACGCCGGCAAGGAAAAAGGAGTGGGAGGCAAGGCGTGGCGCGGTAGAGCAAGGAGCGGCGACGCATGGCGAGCTCGGGCTCTTCCATCTTCTCGCCGGTGGTCGGAGAGGTAAGTAAAACTCCAGCAACGCTTCTTCCTCCCCCCCAATGCGTTCTAGGGTTTGTGATAATTGGGGAAATTTCTGATTTAGGTTGATGGGGTCGGGATTGTGGAGCATGTCTCCGAGTTCTATCTTCCAGATGAAAGTTATTGCGGATTGGAGCTTTTATCAAAGCATCGTTGCCCTGGTCATGGCCTTGTTCCTTCCCGGCGTGTTGCATGGGGAGGAGCTAACACTAGCCGCCGTTTTTTAGGGTGTCCTCTAGATGTAAGATCTTGTGAATTATACCATGTTTAAGATGGTGTTTATGCAGTCTCTAATGTTTTGTTAATTTGATGTTCAAGCAGTTACCACATGAGTGTCAATGGGTCGTTTGGGTTGATCCTCCTCCTCCATTGCGTGCTGCCCTTGCTTTTGAAGACCTGCACGCAGAACTAGAACAAAGTTGGATCAGAAGCCACAAAATGCAGAAGCAAAACATGGAGCTGTCAAAGAAAAATCTAGCTTTGAAGAAGACAGTGAGAGAGAGAGATGAGATGCTGCTAGTTCTGGCATTATTGTTTGTAGGAATGTGTGTTGCTGTGTTTTTTGTGTTCTAGTTTCTAGCAGTTGTTGAAGAAAGTGTGTGTGAGAGAGATGTGTTGAATGTTGTTTATGATGCACTTTTCTATGCTAAATTTGAAGATCATTATGAACTACTGATGCTTGTGACACTGTACCAAATACATATTTATTCCATATGTAGTGCCAATTGTACCAAAAAGAGCACATATTTTACCAAATAGAGCACATATTCAATCAGGTGCCAATTGTACCAAATAGAGCACATATTCAACAAACTGACATTGTACCAAATAGAACAAACTGACATTGTACCAAATTCAACAAACTGACATTGTACCAAATATAGCAACTTCATAGTGCATTTAAGCACACTTAGTACTAGAACTTAAGTGCATAACAACAAGATAACATAGCACTAGAACTTAAGTTTCTTGCTCCTGGTGTTCTTGGCTGGGTTTGGAGCTAGCATTGCCTTGCTTCTGGTGTTCTTTGATGGGTTTGGAGCTTCAATTGCTGCTGCTCTTTTTGGAGAGAAACCTTTGCTTTGAACACTGCTTTCTTGCTCCTATTCCACAACTGCTTTCTGCCTGACACACCTGGGAGAAGCTCCTCTTGCTGCTGCCCTTTTATAATTTTTCCTAGGGCTAAAAAAAGTGGAAGCATATCACAATTTGAAAGATTTTATAAAGAAAGCAGTAATATCAAAACATGTAAGAATTTGTAAGCCAAGATCTTATACCTGACTGCACAACTAGCTCCTGTAGATGCATCATGTGAGGGCTCCTTTGGTGGTGGCATCTGCTGCTGCAGAACATCAGGTGATGTCTCATCCTCCTCCTCTTGTATTTCTGCTTCTGCTGGTTCATTGGCTGTAGGATGATCATCTGCATTGTCTGCTCCCCAATGTTCATCTTCTCCAAAGGCTGGATCAACAGATTGTTTGCATCCCTTGGCTTTGTGTCCACATCTCCCACACCTTTTCACTTGTGCTTCCTAGGACCAAGGCCTTTTCCTTCAGTGCCACTTCTAATCCTTTGCTTTCTTGGTCTGCCTGGAGCTCTGTGTTGAACAGGAGCACACAATTTGAATCCAGGATCTATAATGTCCCATTGTTGCTTGCCTTCTAGAGCTGGTAGGTTCTCAGCATAAGTAGCTCTGAACATGTCAACTGAGTAATATTTGTGGACATATTGATCTATTCCACTTGCTTCACCTCTTAGAGCAGTGATAAAGAAAAGTGCATGGATGCATGGTTTACCAGTGATCTGCCATTGTCTGCAACTGCAAGACCAGCGCTCTAAGTCAACAGGGTACCTCCATTCTCTCTTCTCACTGTTAGTAGCAGTCACCTCTGCCTCTGTTGGGCTTCTCCTCACTATACTCATTTGCAAACCTTTTGTTTTCTCCATTAACACCTTCATTACTGCTGGTATGATGTAGTGCCCAATGAAATGGTCAGAGGCAATTCTGTTTCTTAAGTCAAATTTCTCCATGATATACTGCCTTATCTTGTCTAGCAGATCAACTATGTGCAGGCTCTTGTATTTTTGATTATGGAGTTGAATGACTCAGCTAGGTTGTTATTGACATAGTCAACTTTGCTCATCTCATTGAAATCAGCTCTTGCCCATATTTTTGTGTGGTGTTCCTCCAGATATTCCTTTACTTTAGGCTTGCTTTTCAACTGGTTCAAGTGATAGTTGTGTTTCTTGATGCTACAAGTTAGTGAGCATGGCCACAAATTATCATCATAAAACTTCCCCTTGAATTTCTTACTGAAATTTTGGGCCAAGTGCCTCATGCACTCTCTGTGCTCCACTCCAGGGTATACATCCTCAACAACAGTTTCCAATCCCTTGCAAGCATCAGTATGTATCACTAAACCTTCTGGATGACCTATTACTTTCTTTAGGTTGCTAAAAAACCAAGTCCAACTCTCAATTGACTACCCTTCCAAAACACCATATGCAACAGGAAACAACTAGTTGTGTCCATCTAGGGCACATGCTGCCACAAGTTGCCCTCTGAACCTACCAGTCAGTGCAGTAGCATCTACAGCTAGGTATGGCCTACACCCCTCCAGAAAACCTTTTTGAGATGCTTTGAAGCACACAAACACCCTTCTAAAGCACTCCTTGTAGAACTTCTTGTTATTAAGCTTGTACTCAACTGTGTGCTTCTCAATTTCCACAATACTGCCTGGTGATGCCCTCTCTACTTCAGCTTTGAAAGTATATAATAGCTGAAAGCTATCACTATACTTTCCATACAGTTTGTCAAGTGCAATCTCTTTGCCATGGTAGCATCTGTCATATGGCACCTCCACACCATATTTCTCTAACAACTTGCTCTGAATTTCTTTAGTACCAATTCCTGGATTTGCTCTGATCCATGCCATAGAAGCATCTGCTATCCATCTTCTTTTTGCAGCTCTCAATCTCTGAGATCTATTCACACTAGGACATGTATGCTTATATGGGTTGACTTTAATCTGAAACAAACCAAAAAACAATGAGATTAGTACAGAAAATGCAATACCTGAAAATAAACTAAAACAAAAGGACAAAAATACAATACCTGAAACAATGTGCTCTTCCTCATTAAAGAGGCATGCAGTCTCCACTTGCATCTCTCATAAGCACATTTGACAGTAAACCTTGTTGGATCACTTTTCAGAGTAAGGAACTCAGTTTCAGACTTGATTGAGAAGCTTGCAACTGCATTTCTGCAGTCAACTGCACTAGAGAATACCACACCTTCATCAATACATGGATTTTCCCTGTCATACATCTTTACAGGTCTGTCCTCTTCCGCATCTTCAAAAACTCCCATCTCAACATCCTCTTGCTTCTCATCATCATCTGCATCTGAAAATTCTCCAGGAATGTACTCTTTATCTGCTGCATCTCCTTCATCATTATTGTGCTGGACATATCCAGGATACAGAACCTCATCCTCCACACCAGGTGCATCAGGCAATGCCTCCTCCACAACAGGTTCAAGTGGCTTCTTTTGGTTTTCTTGGCTTTCATTGACACTTGCAGTTGCATAAGCACTTGGTGTTCTAGGAGCACTTGGTGTTCTACTGCTAGCCCTAGTTCTGGAGCCAGATGGCTTGGAACTAGATGTGTTCACACATCTCTGGCCTCTAGTTCTTTGTATAACTATGATTTCCAAATTGCATGACATAGTTGCTGCATTACTTGCAAACATCAGACCTAACTCTGCATCACACTGCACAGGGACCCAACAAAGTTTGGAACTATCCCAATATCTGATCTCCACAGTATCAAACAATCCCCATGGATACTTGGCACAAATGGCAGCCCTAAAATTAGTATATGAACTAGTGCTGTCCACAACTAAAGGAAATGTGAATCCACAATCTTTTCCTTTTGTACCAGCAGAAACTAGAACAGTGGTCTCCATTCAAACTAAAAGAAAGAACGCTGTAGCTGGATCCATCCTATGGGGGAACAATATCCAATGATAAAACGCACAAACTTTAGACTAAACCCTAAATCCAAGTAAATCTCCTATGAAAAAACCGAGCAAATCAGGTCCAATACTAACCCTGGGGGAATTTGCCGTGCAGATCCGCCCCCGCTTGTCGCCATTGGTGCAGATCCACCACCGCTTCTCGCCGTTGGTGCAGATCCGCCACAGGAGCTTCCCTTGTCGCCGTTGGTGCCTCCGCCGCCTTCTCCGCGCTGCAATGGAGGTGTGCTGTTCCTACCACCGAAGAGGCCACCGCCGACGCTTTCTCCACTCTCCCCCATCACCTTGCAATGGATCTGGCCGTCCGCCGCTCGTCGCCGCAATTTACGGTTCGTCAGAGGGAAAAAGAGGGAGCAAGAGTGGGGAATGAGAGAGTGTGAGTGAGCATGGGGTGTGAGTGAGCACGGGGGCAAGCGGTGTCCAAAGTAACGCGTCGTTTGCGGTCAAACGGCGCTGACTGGACGGAGACGTGCCGGAAGGGCAAAAATGCAAGGGGAGCGGTCAAAGCTGGGCAAGACCGCATGTTTTCCAAAATTAGGGGCAAATCAGTTGAGGGTGACCCAACTAAGGGCACAGAAACAATTATCCCATATGTCATACACATATACTTATCAGAAATGCTGTAGTGCTCCCACTCACTTTCTTGTAAATACAGGCTTCACCGCAAGTCTGTATAAAACTATATGCTTTGATCAACTTATCAAAGCGTATATTCCAACTCCGAGATGCTTGCACCAGTCCATAGATGGATCGCTGGAGCTTGCATATTTTGTTAGCACCTTTAGGATTGACAAAACCTTCTAGTTGCATCGTATACAACTCTTCTTTAGTAAATCCATTAAGGAATGCAGTTTTGTTTATCCATTTGCCAGATTTCATAAAATGCGGCAATTGCTAACATGATTCGGACAGACTTAAGCATAGATATGAGTGAGAAAATCTCATCGTAGTCAACACCTTGAACTTGTCGAAAACCTCTTGCGACAATTCTAGCTTTGTAGATAGTAACACTACTATCAGCGTCTGTCTTCCTCTTGAAGATCCATTTATTTTCTATGGCTTGCCGATCATCGGGCAAATCCACCAAAGTCCATACTTTGTTCTCATACATGGATCATATCTCAGATTTCATGGCCTCAAACCATTTCGCGGAATCTGGGCTCATCATCGCTTCCTCATAGTTCGCAAGTTCGTCATGGTCTAGTAACATGACTTCTAGAACAGGATTACTGTACCACTCTGGTGCGGATCTCACTCTGGTTTACCTACGAGATTCGGTAGTAACTTGATTTGAAGTTACATGATCATCATCATTAGTTTCCTCACTAATTGGTGTAGTAGTCACAGGAACAGATTTCTGTGATGAACTACTTTCCAATAAGGGAGCAGGTACAGTTACCTCATCAAGTTCTACTTTCCTCCCACTCACTTCTTTCGAGAGAAACTCCTTCTCTAGAAAAACTCCGAATTTAGCAACAAAAGTATTGCCTTCGGATTTGTGATAGAAGGTGTACCCAACAGTCTCCTTTGGGTATCCTATGAAGACATATTTCTCCGATTTGGGTTTGAGCTTATTAGGATGAAACTTTTTCATATAAGCATCACAACCCCAAACTTTAAGAAACGACAACTTTGGTTTCTTGCCAAACCACAGTTTAGATTGTGTTGTCTCAACGGACTTAGATGGTGCCCTATTTAACGTGAATGCAGCTGTCTCTAATGCATAACCCCAAAACGATAGTGGTAGATCGGTAAGAGACATCATAGATCGCACCATATCTAATAAAGTACGGTTATGACGTTCGGACACACCATTATGCTGTGGTATTCCAGGTGGCGTGAGTAGTGAAACTATTTCACATTGTTTTTAACTGAAGGCCAAACTCGTAACTCAAATATTTTACTTCTGCGATCATATCGTAGAAACTTTCATTTTTGTTACGATGATTCTCCACTTCACTCTGAAATTCTTTGAATTTTTCAACTGTTTCAGACTTGTGTTTCATTAAGTAGATATACCCATATCTGCTCAAATCATCTGTGAAGATCAGAAAATAATGATACCTGCCACGAGCCTTAATATTCATCAGACCACATACATCAGTATGTATGATTTCCAACAAATCTGTCGCTCGCTCCATTGTTCCCAAGAACGGAGTCTTAGTCATCTTACCCATGAGGCATGGTTCGCAAGCATCAACTGATTCATAATCAAGTGATTCCAAAAGCCCATCAGCATGGAGTTTCTTCATGCGCTTTACACCAATATGACCTAAACGGCAGTGCCACAAATAAGTTGCACTATCATTATTAACTTTGCATCTTTTGGCTTCAATATCATGAATATGTGTATCACTACGATCGAGAGCCAACGAACCATTTTCATTGGGTGTGTAACCATATAAGGTTTTATTCATGTAAACAGAACAACAATTTATGAATAACCGTATTGCAATAAACATGATCAAATCATATTTATGCTCAACGCAAACACCAAATAACACTTATTTAGGTTCAACACTAATCCCGAAAGTATAGGGAGTGTGCGATGATGATCATATCAATCTTGGAACCACTTCCAATACACATCATCACTTCAACCTTAACTAGTCTCTGTTCATTCTGCAACTCCCGTTTCGAGTTACTACTCTTAGCAACTGAACTAGTATCAAATACTGAGGGGTTGCTATAAACACTAGTAAAGTACACATCAATAACATGTATATCAAATATACTTATGTTCACTTTGCCATCCTTCTTATCCGCCAATCACTTGGGGTAGTTCCGCTTCCAGTGACCAGTCCCTTTGCAGTAGAAGCACTTAGTCTCAGGCTTAGGACCAGACTTGGGCTTCTTCACTTTAGCAGCAACTTGCTTGCTGTTTTTCTTGAAGTTCCCCTTTTTCCTTTGCCCTTTTCTTGAAACTAGTGATCTTGTCAACCATCAACACTTGATGCTCTTTCTTGATTTCTACCTTCATCGATTTCATCATCATGAAAAGCTCGGGATTCGTTTTCGTCATCCCTTGCATACTATAGTTTATCACGAAGTTCTACTAACTTGGTGATGGTGACTAGAGAATTCTGTCAATCACTATCTTATCTGGAAGATTAACTCCCACTTGATTCAAGCGATTGTAGTACCCAGACAATCTGAGCACATGCTCACTAGTTGAGCGATTCTCCTCCATCTTTTAGCTATAGAACTTGTTGGAGACTTCATATCTCTCAACTCGGGTATTTGCTTGAAATATTAACTTCAACTCCTGGAACATCTCATATGGTCCATGACGTTCAAAACGTCTTTGAAGTCCCGATTCTAAGCCGTTAAGCATGGTGCACTAACTATCAAGTAGTCATCATATTTAGCTAGTCAAACGTTCATAACGTCTACATTTGCTCCTGCAATAGGTCTGTCACCTAGCGGTGCATCAAGGACATAATTCCTCTATGCAGCAATGAGGATAAACCTCAGATCACGGATCCAATCCGCATCATTGCTACTAACATCTTTCAACACAATTTTCTCTAGGAACATATAAAATAAACACAGGGAAGCAACAACGCGAGCTATTGATCTACAACATGATTTGCAAAATACTACCAGGACTAAGTTCATGATAAATTTAAGTTCAATTAATCATATTACTTAAGAACTCCCACTTAGATAGACATCCCTCTAATCATCTAAGTGATCATGTGATCCAAATCAACTAAACCATAACCGATCATCACGTGAAATGGAGTAGTTTTCAATGGTGAACATCGCTATGTTGATCATATCTACTATATGATTCACGCTCGACCTTTCGGTCTCAGTGTTCCGAGGCCATATCTGCATATGCTAGGCTCGTCAAGTTTAACATGAGTATTCTGCGTGTGCAAAACTGGCTTGCACCCGTTGTAGATGGACGTAGAGCTTATCACACCCGATCATCACGTGGTGTCTGGGCACAACGAACTTTGGCAACGGTGCATACTCAGGGAGAACACTTTTTATCTTGAAATTTAGTGAGAGATCATCTTATAATGCTACCGTCAATCAAAGCAAGATAAGATGCATAAAAGATAAACATCACATGCAATCAATATAAGTGATATGATATGGGCATCATCATCTTGTGCTTGTGATCTCCATCTCCAAAGCACCGTCATGATCACCATCGTCACCGGCGCGACACCTTGATCTCCATCGTAGCATCGTTGTCGTCTTGCCAATCTTATGATTCTACGACTATCGCTACCGCTTAGTGATAAAGTAAAGCATTACAGGGCGATTGCATTGCATACAATAAAGCGACAACCATATGGCTCCTGCCAGTTGCCGATAACTTGGTTACAAAACATGATCATCTCATACAATAAAATTTAGCATCATGCCTTGACCATATCACATCACAACATGCCCTGCAAAAACAAGTTAGACGTCCTCTACTTTGTTTGTTGCAAGTTTTACGTGGCTGCTACGGGCTTAAGCAAGAACCAATCTTACCTACGCATCAAAACCACAACGATAGTTTGTCACCGTAGCCACACTCGGTTCAACTAAAGTTGGAGAAACTGACACCCGCCAGCCACCTGTGTGCAAAGCATGGCGGTAGAACCAGTCTCGCGTAAGCGTACGCGTAATGTCGGTCCGGGCCGCTTCATCCAACAATACCGCCGAACCAAAGTATGACATGCTGGTAAGCAGTATGACTTATATCGCCCACAACTCACTTGTGTTCTACTCGTGCATATAACATCAAACCATAAAACCTAGGCTCGGATGCCACTGTTGGGGAATGTAGTAATTTCAAAAATTTCCTACGCACACGCAAGATCATGGTGATGCATAGCAACGAGAGGGGAGAGTGTTGCCTACGTACCCTCGTAGACCAAAGCGGAAGCGTTGACGCAACGTAGAGGAAGTAGTCGTACGTCTTCCCGGTTCAACCGATCCAAGCACTGTTACTCCGGCACCTCCGAGTTCTTGGCACACGTTCAGCTCGATGACGCTCCCCGGGCTCCGATCCAGCAAAGCTTCGGGGAGGAGTTCCGTCAGCACGACGGCGTGGTGACGATCTTGATGTTCAACCGTCGCAGGGCTTCGTCTAAGCACCGCTACAATATGACCGAGGTGGAATATGGTGGAGGGGGCACCGCACACGGCTAAGAAACGATCACGAAGATCAACTTGTGTGTTCTAGGGTGCCCCCTTGCCCCCGTATATAAAGGAGTGGAGGAGGGGAGGGCCGGCCCTCTCTATGGCGCGCCCTAGGGGAGTCCTACTCCCACCGGGAGTAGGATTTCCCCTTTCCTAGTCCGACTAGGAGTCCTTCCATGTAGTAGGAGTAGGAGACAAGGAAGGGGAAGAAGGAAGAGAAGGAAGGAGGGGGCGCAGCCCCTCCCCCTAGTCCAATTCGGACTAGGCCTTGGGGGGGGGGGGGGCGCGGCCTGCCTCTCCCTCTCCCCTAAAACCCAATAAGGCCCATATACTTCTTCTCCCGTATTCCCGTAACTCCCCGGTACTCCGAAAAATAACCGAACCACTCGGAACCTTTCCGATGTCCGAATATAGTCGTCCAATATATCGATCTTTACATCTCGACCATTTCGAGACTCCTCGCCATGTCCCCGATCTCATCCGGGACTCCGAACTCCTTCGGTACATCAAAACTCATAAACTCATAATATAACTGTCATCGAAACCTTAAGCGTGCGGACCCTACGGGTTCGAGAACAATGTAGACATGACCGAGACACATCTCCGGTCAATAACCAATAGCGGAACCTGGATGCTCATATTGGCTCCTACATATTCTACGAAGATCTTTATCGGTCAGACCGCATAACAACATACGTCGTTCCCTTTGTCATCGGTATGTTACTTGCCCGAGATTCGATCGTCGGTATCTCAATACCTAGTTCAATCTCGTTACCGGCAAGTCTCTTTACTCGTTCCGTAATACATCATCTCGCAACTAACGCATTAGTTGCAATGCTTGCAAGGCTTATGTGATGTGCATTACCAAGAGGGCCCAGAGATACCTCTCCGACAATCGGAGTGACAAATCCTAATCTCGAAATACACCAACCCAACATGTACCTTTGGAGACACCTGTAGAGCTCCTTTATAATCACCCAGTTACGTTGTGACGTTTGGTAGCACACAAAGTGTTCCTCCGGTAAAGGGGAGTTGCATAATCTCATAGTCATAGGAACATGTATAAGTCATGAAGAAAGCAATAGCAACATACTAAACGATCGAGTGCTAAGCTAACGGAATGGGTCAAGTCAATCACATCATTCCCCTAATGATGTGATCCCGTTAATCAAATAACAACTCTTTGTCTATGGTTAGGAAACATAACCATCTTTGATTAACGAGCTAGTCAAGTAGAGGCATACTAGTGACACTCTGTTTGTCTATGTATTCACACATGTATTATGTTTCCTGTTAATACAATTCTAGCATGAATAATAAACATTTATCATGAAATAAGGAAATAAATAATAACTTTATTATTGCCTCTAGGGCATATTTCCTTCACATATAATCTTCCACCAATTAAACCAACTAGCATCAACTACAAGGAGTAATCAACACTACTAGCAACCTACTAGCACCAATCCCGGACTTTGAGATAAGAATTGGATACAAGAGATGAACTAGGGTTTGGAGATGAGATGGTGCTGGTGAAGATGTTGATGGAGATTGCCCTCTCCCGATGAGAGGAGCGTCGGTGATGACGATGGTGATGATTTCCCCCTCCCGGAGGGAAGTTTCCCCAGCAGAACAGCTCTGCCGGAGCTCTAAATTGGTTCCGCCTTGGTTCCGCCTCGTGGCAGCGGAGTCTCGTCCCGAAAGGTTGCTTTCTATTTTTTCTCATCAAAAGACTTCATATAGGAGAAGATGGACGTCGGAGACCCACCAGAGGGCCCACGAGGTAGGGGTCGCGCCCTAGGGGGGCGCCCCCCACCCTCGTGAGCAGGGTGTGGGCCCCCTGGCCTTCATCTTTGGCGAGGATTTTTCTTTATTTATTTTAAGACGTTCCGTGGAGTTTCAGGACTTTTGGAGTTGCGCAGAATAGGTCTCTAATATTTGCTCCTTTTCCAGCCCAGAATTCCAACTGCCGGCATTCTCCCTCTTTATGTAAACCTTGTAAAATAAGAGAGAATAGCCATAAGTATTGTGACATAAAGTGAAATAACAGTCCATGATGCGATAAATATCGATATAAAAGCATGATCCAAAATGGACGTATCAGCGGGTTATTCACAAGAGGAGTGGACTCCGCTCCTCACTCACGAGAAAAATGGCTGGTCATCGGGATGCCCAATCCCATGTTTTATGCAAACTAAATCAAAATAATTGCAAACAAAACTCCCCCTGGGACTCTTGTTAGTTAGAGGCACTCGTTGTTTCGAGCAAGCCATGGATTGATGCTTGTTGGTGGAAGGGGGAGTATAAACTTTACCATTCTGTTTGGGAACCGCCTATAATGTGTGTAGCATGGAAGATACTGCCATCTCTTGGTTGTAATGTTGACAATGAAAGTATACCGCTCAAAATATTATTCACCTCTATTTCAAAACCGAGCTCTGGCACCTCTACAAATCCCTGCATCCCTCTGAGAAGGGCCTATCTATTTACTTTTATGATGAGTCATCATCCTCTTATTAAAAAGCACCAGTTGGAGAGCACCGCTGTCATTTGCATCCATTAATGTTAGTTTACATTGAGTATGACTTGACTAGATCTCTTTTACCATGAATTACAATGTCTAGTCAGTCTTTGGTCTTTAAATGTGCTCTGCATTTATGTTTTGCAGTCTCAGAAAGGTCTAGCGAGATAACATCTTGTTATATCATATTATGATTGTTTTGAGAAAGTGTTGTCATCCGAGATTTATTATTATTGCTTGATAGTTGATTATGCTATTGATATGAGTAAATTTGAGACCTAAGCATTATTGCGAATGTGGTTAGCTATAATCTTTGCTGAAAACTTGAATGCTGGCTTTACATATTTACAACAAGAGCAAATAGAGTTTGTAAAAGTTTTTCTTTATCACTTTCAGTTTATCAACTGAATTGCTTAAGGACAAGCAAAGGTTTAAGCTTGGGGGAGTTGATACGTCTCTGTCGTATCTACTTTTCCAAACACTTTTGCCCTTATTTTGGACTCTAACTTGCATGATTTGAATGGAACTAACTTGGACTGACGTTGTTTTCAGCAGAATTACCATGGTTTTATTTATGTGCAGAAACAAACGTTCTCGGGATGACCTGAAACTTCACTGAGCAACTTTTTGAAAAATATAAAAAATACCTGCAAAAGATGAAGGCCAGGGGGCCCGCCACCTGTCCACGAGGGTGGGGGCGCGCCCCCCTACCTCGTGGGCCCCCTGGAGCTCCTCTGACTCCAACTCCAACTCTATATATTGTGTTTCGGGGAGAAAAAAACAGAGAGAAGAATTCATCGCGTTTTACGATACGGAGCCGCCGCGAAGCCCTAAAGCCTCTCGGGAGGGCTGATCTGGAGTCCGTTCGGGGCTCCGGAGAGGGGAATCTGTCGCTATCGTCATCATCAACCATCCTTCATCACCAATTTCATGATGCTCACCGCCGTGTGTGAGTAATTCCATCGTAGGCTTGCTGGACAACGATGGGTTTGATGAGATTTATCATGTAATCGAGTTAGTTTTGTTAGGGTTTGATCCCTAGTATCCACTATGTTCTGAGATTGATGTTGCCATGACTTTGTTATGCTTAATGCTTGTCACTAGGGCCCGAGTGCCATGATTTCAGATCTGAACCTATTATGTTTTCATCAATATATGAGAGTTCTTGATCCTATCTTGCAAGTCTATAGTCACCTATTATGTGTTATGATCCGTTAACCCCGAAGTGACAATAATCGGGATACTTACCGATGATGACCGTAGTTTGAAGAGTTCATGTATTCACTATGTGTTAATGCTTTGTTCCGGTACTCTATTAAAAGAAGGCCTTAGTATCCCTTAGTTTCTGTAAGGACCCCGCTGCCACGGGAGGGTAGGACAAAAGAGGTCATGCAAGTTCTTTTCCATAAGCACGTATGACTATATTCGGAATACACGCCTACATTACATTGATGAACTGGAGCTAGTTCTGCCACCCTAGGTTATGACTGTTACATGATGAACCGCATCTGGCATAATTCTCCATCACCGATCCATTGCCTACGAGCTTTCCATATATTGTTCTTCGCTTATTTACTTTTTTGTTGCTATTTCTATCATCACTACAAAATAACAAAAACATTACTTTTACTACTGTTACCTTTTGCTACCGTTACCACTACTATCATATTAGTTTGCTACTAAATACTTTGCTGCAGATATTAAGTTTCCAGGTGTGGTTGAATTGACAACTCAGCTGCTAATACTTGAGAATATTCTTTGGCTCCCCTTGTGTCGAATCAATAAATTTGGATTGAATACTCTACCCTCGAAAACTGTTGCGATCCCCTATACTTGTGGGTTATCACGCCTCCACCTGCTCCGTCGCGTGAGACGCCTCTGTCGGCTCCGCCGCAGCCCCAGCCACAGCCGATGCTTCCCTGCTGTCCCAAGCCTTCTTGGCGTTTAGCCTGTTCCGCCGGTCGGTGGTGACAACCTCCCGGCACTGAACCCCCGCCTTCCAGTCGGCGTTCGACATGCCCGGTGTTTTGGACGGTGGCGCCCTCTGCTTCGGCTGGGTGGCATCGGCATCGGTAGCGGCGCGAGGCGGCTGGATGGAGGGGAGATGGAGGAGAATGGCGGGAGAAGAGGGGCGGAAGGGGGGAAAGCGGGGGGATCGACAGGAAAAAGGGCCTTCTCTCGTCGATAGAGCGGACCCACACGTCTTTTCGCTTCGGCCGGCACCCCCAGGTGACCCCCGGGGACCTGGGTTCGGCTCGGGTTCGCCGCCTGTTATTTCGGTCCAAACCAGCGATAAACAAGGCCTTGGGGGCGCGACTGGGCCGATTTTTCGGCGCCGGCGCTAAAGAATAGCCCTGGGTGGCATGTTGGGGGCGCGAGTGTAGATGCTCTTTCCCTTTAAGGAAAAATATGAAGCAAAACAAAATGACAAAATTTGCACACAATTTACAAAGATATTATTAATACTCAAGAATAAGCATATAATATTAGAGTTTTCACACAAAAAGGAAGTGTTCTAAGAATGAATAAATCAACATGAACAACACCCTGTGCACAGTACATAGCTACAATACCCGGTGCTACAGGTACCCTGCACGGTTTGATCCAACGGCACTACGGCAGGATCTCATGCAGTTTCAAGCTTATCTATTCCCGGTGCCTCCTAAATCTAACATATTTGTGTAGTGTGCAACTTAACAACGTAAAATCAGGCAAAGTGTCTTGACTCTTGAGTATTATTTTCATGGTAGCTGACTCACTTAATATAAATGCCACACATGACACATATATGTTTCTTCAGCCTACCTATGGCTAGTTGACCATATAATAAAACACGATGGATGTGAGCTATTCTTTTTTTTTTTTGAAAAGGATGGGAGCTATCCTGACTAGTTGATAACTACAAACCACTGAGTTTATGAGCTATATATAGATGGGATGTTTGAAGAAATGAAGACCATAGTAACTCATTGACAAGGTAAATATCATGTACCACTGAAGATCTATCATTTTTATTCCAGGGGGATGTTAGAGATATATTTGGGTTACATGTATTTGGTAGTCTAGGATTTGTAATCCGTCTCCTACCTTATCTCCAAGAGAGGCTTCTTGCCCTCCAAGTCTTGTACTCAATGTATACTCACCCTCGAGGCTCAATAATACATCCATTATATTCCGCCAATCCCTCTCTATTCCCTTCTAACAGATTCAAATTAATCAAAATAACTGTATTTGCTCTGACATGTGCTGTATGGATATACTACTAGACAAGCCAGCACCAGTAAGAGTGAAAATTCACTTTTGCTCATAGGTGTATATGCACCCATTGTCTAATTAGACATAATAGTTGCACTGAATAAGCAACTGAACGAAAAAGAACGTGCGCTGCGGTTGCATTGGAAAATCAAAACCTGCTGGAAATAGTTGAGGAGTGCTTGTCACCAACTTCTGCCCAGGACCTGAATATGAATGGGACTCGTGACGATATTTCCCGAGACGTTCCAGATTTCCTGATTACTATGAAGGATCGCCCTTCTTAGTTTAGATAACTTGGGTGGTGCAGGATGTATCCATAGTTTCAGTGATCTGCAACTGTGCTCTGCTTTCTGAATGTTGGCAGTTTCTGGTGCGGTTGATTGCTTTTGTTTTTTCTCTTTTTTTGCAAATAGTATGACCTTTGTTAAAGTTAGTATAACATGGAAGTTATGGCCCCAAGTATGCGACACAAACATTCACGTTCTGCTTAAGAGAAGGAGGAATGTTTTTCTCCGGTGAAGTAAAAAAGAACCACAATTTCATATGACAGTAAGTTGCGAAGTCTGAACAACAGACATAATATTCAGATGAGATCCTGCTCTGCACTATGGTGTGTTTACATCCTGACAAATGTCATGTAGCTTGACATATAGATCATCAGCGGAACTGAATGAAGGAGACATCAACTGGTGCGTTTGTCATACCTTATGGTGGGTGCATTAATATTTCCAATTTCATCTCAAGGCAGTGGAGATAATTGGGAAGAAGAGTTCCTCAGTGGAACACCGAGCGCTTCTCTGAAGTAAGAAAAAAACATGTAAGAGGCTCCATGGCAACTCCGTGCAGAATGATTCCACAGAAACATTCAAGATACAATGACCTTGGAAGTATTTTACTATCTTTTGCTTTTGTGTGATTATCTTGGCAGCATTGTTGCGAGAAAAGCATACAAATTCAGCAATCAACCCTGAAGATTATTCCTTACAAATGCATCAGCTAATAAGAAATATCTTTAGAATGGTTTGGAGTTTGGGTTTATCTGAGCATGAGGCAAATATAAATCAAGCATGGAACTGAAGTATCAAACTGTACACAACAATCCACGCAAAGAAGATGTGACGATAACTAACTGGAAAGGAAATAAGGATTCAATGTTGGAGCATGGTAATGGATTGATTTGCAGGCAGTCAGGCACTCACAGGGCTATAAACCATATTGCCTGAAGAAACTGTGAAATTCACTTGCTTGGATATGATAGAAGTACCACACATACTAATAAAGGTTCAAGTTTGCAAAGGATAACTTAAGCTCGGGAGCTAGCTTCTTCTTAGTGTTCCTTCCTTCCTTGCTTGATGCACTTTCAACGGTTCACTATTGATCTTCCTCATCCGGGCCAGTTTGTATGCAGTCTGATGTTAGAAACACAGGAAGGCCAGACTCCAACTTTTTGTCTGGTATCCAAGTTGTTGTCGCAGAGCCAAATTTCCTGTAGTCATATGAAGAGTCGGATACAACAGATTTGGTACTCCAGGTATCACCTAGATAGGACAAGGTGTAGTATGGGGACACATATGTAGCAGCGTTAACTCCAATATGAGAGCAGACGGCAATGACATGAGAGCAGGGCTTGCGAAGAAGGCTTGTTGCAGGAACACACGGCACTTTTTCTGATTGTGCATCCTCGAGACATTTTCATGCTAGTGGCATATTCTGAATCCAGGTGAAGACTTACACGCTTCTGCCCCGACTTAACCACAAATTTTCCGACATCTTTGCCAGCATTTTTGTCCTTGGTGGTCATGCGGACAACTTGATGAGTCCGGGCCTTTTGCATTTTGGAATTCATGTCATCCTGGACTCTTTTAGGGAAGTTCATTACTGGATTATCTATTGCTTCTTTTGCTGCATCACTTGTGTTTTTGAAGTACTCTTCCATACGTTTGAGTGTCACCTTCACTATTGCGCTGATCGGAAGGCACTGCACTGCCTTCAACACGTGGTTGTTCTTATATGCACCATCTATGTCAGTGCCCATGATGCCATACCTAGCTCCTCTTGTGTCATGCAGCAGTGACCACTTATGCAATGCATTAGGATGGATCCAATCGGAAAATTTCATTATCATTCTGTGGCCGTCAGCGGCATGACCTCCTTCACCCCTTTCCTCCACTAAATTAGGTTGGCTGCATGGGTTTCGTGCCTCAAGTTCTGCCTCATCATGCTTGACCGACTCCTGCTGCATTTCTTGACTAGCACCACCATTTTTCTCCATCATATGCTTCAGTGTCAAGTCATCTAGCTCCTTCCAGGTGTCAGCAAACTTACTTGTTTGCTTATGCTCACAAAGCCTCTTGAACATAGCCAGCAACTTCTTGTCGCCAAAATGTGCCAAGAAGTTTTCAGCAAGGTGTAGCATACACCACCGGCTTCGTACATCTGTCCATGGGTGTAGTTCTTCAGGGCCATTCTGAATATCTTCGACAGCATTGACCAACTCCATTTTGTAGTCATGTATAATGCAGACGCCGGGTCGCTCCTTCACAACCGCTCGCTTCAGATTCCTAAGAAACGACAGCCAGCATTCCTTGGTCTCTCCCTCAGTGACAGCAAATGCAACTGGAACAAGGAAATCATTAGCATCTAGTGCTACAGCAGTGAGCAGCATTCCTTGATATTTCCCACATAGTGGTGTGCCCTTAACACAAAGCACAGGGCGACAGCAACGGAAGGCATGTATGCAAGACGCAAACGCCCAAAAGATACGATGGAGAACTCTGAAATCCTCACAGCCAACAACCTCTGTATCCTTGATGTCAACAAAACCACCAGGGTTGCGTGCTATATCCTGAAGCAACCCCGGGACAGAGTTGTATGAATGATAAAAGGTACCAAATTTAGTCTCCAAAACCTTCGGTTTTGCTCTCCACGCCTCAGCAAGACTGATGTGCTTGTCGTAGTTGTCAGAAAGATATACTACGATTTCCTGAGGGGTCATTGTCCAGTCTTCGACAACGTGGAAGTGATGATCAGGGTCATCAATTAACAGACTTTTTGTCTCCGGCAGAACAACCGTCGACGGTGGTGTGTAATCCTCATGGACTGCTTTGAGCAGAACATCGTAGTGCTTGAGTTCAGAGCAGTCGACGAACAGCTTGAACTTGTGCTGCACATTCTTCCTCTTCATTTTATTAACAAAGGAACTCCAATCTCTGTCTGTGGTGAAAAACCGGATCTCCCAGTCCAGGATTTGGTCCAGAAAGTGAGGGTCTGAGTAAGTGTCAGGGGTGTATTCTTTGAAGAACCCTGTGATGCTGAGATCTTGTGTTTCTGGGTGGAGCCGGAACAATTTGAAGATCCAGAGGTGCAGATCCACCAATGTCATAGGCCGCGGCTGCGGCAGCTCGACCACTACGCGTCCGAATCCACTGAAATTATGTCCTCTATAAAAAGATAAGCGATCATTTAGACTTAGGGCCTGTTTGGTTCCAATAAGTCACCTGACTTATAAGTCAGGTGACTTAAAATCAGTGACTTATAAGTCACGCCTATTTGGTTACCACCTGACTTATAAGTCACCTGAGCATACCTTTCTACCTTGTTTTTTTATGTAAAGGTGGTGGGACCCATGCAAAAGGGGTGACTTATAAGTTTTAAGTTGGGGTGGAGCAATTTATGACTTATAAGTTGGGGTGACTTATAAGTTGGATCCGTTTGGCAAAATAAGTCACTTTTTACACTTTTCGACTTATAAGTTGGTGACTTATTTGGAACCAAACAGGACCTTAGCGTGCGTTGTTCTCTATGGCCATAGTACACGCGGATGACATTTCTGCTGTTATCCTACAAAATGTGGATGAAGCAAAATCAAGAAATAAGCAAGATTCAGGGAGAGGGTGTGCTGGGTGCGGCACAGTACGAACCGGCTGGTTGCGACGCCTCCGAGAGGCACCCGGGGCCTTCTGCTTCGTCCCCTGCTGGTGGCACTGACACGGGCACCCTGCGAGCTCGAAAGACAAGCGAACTTCAACAAGGGGAGACGGCGAATCCAAAGGATGGTAGGTGCTACGGAGGAGAAGAGGACGTACCGGTACGGGATTGGGCGGGCGGTCGATAGGCGTCGGGGCCAAGCGGCGAGATGATCCATCGCGTATCCCCATCTTCCGATTCGTCCGAGCTTACCGCCGCCGAGCGGCGGGATGAGCTTTTCCGCTTCCCCATGGACGGATTCGTCGGAGCCTCGGAGGCAAAGCTCTGCTCGGGACTGTGCCACTCTGCTGTGCGCGTTGGAGGGAAAGGGGAACGTCTTCCCTCCATTTCCATCACGTTTTCCCTCCATTTTCTTCTAACAGTTGGGCTGAAATGGTTTCTAGTCACCCGCTGGGCCTACGTTTCTATCTTTATCCTTACCTAATATTAAAGAAAGGATTGTTTCTTCAGTTATTTTCAATCGCGGTGAGACCTAGATAATTTTCGCCTTCTCCCGATTCGTTTCAGTCAAAAAAAAATGACACAGGACACACAGAGCCACAATAGGCCGGCCCATTAGCATAACAGCCCGGGCCAGTAAAAAGAATCTAAGAAAAAGTGCTGCGCCACGAGGAATCAAACCAAGCCGCTCATGCTAGAGAGCTCAGAATCCTAGCCACTAGACTAAACATGACTGGCTGTTTAAATTGCAGCGCCAAGTTTTAAATTAGCTCATAGTCTCGCCAGATATTGAGAGGATGTTTTTCCTGAAAAAGTGAATATATTTTAGAATGTGATTTTCCCTATTATATTAGCCATTGCACCTGGTCAACCTTGGTTAGTGATAACTGATAATGCTACCACCAGCGATGAGGACGGCAAAGACGACAAGTGGAAACATGTGTCTGGTGTTATATTGAAATGGAGGACGTGGACTTGAGAATGAGGTATTAGTCATGTTTATTATGTTATGGGTATAAGGGTGAGTTCTTTAACCATGCTCAATGGATAAGGGCATGTGAGGGCTGTTTTCTTCCGTTACAACGCACGGGCATGTTTGGTAGTGCTAATGTAAGTATACATTTGCTTTAAAAATGGCGTGTCCTACAAAGAAATGCCATCTATGGGAAATTTAGTTATTATACACAAGAATTTTTTTTCCCAGAGAATCTCGAACATACACATTCCATTCATTTTTCATACTCTTATACAAAACCTGGCACGGCGCGGTCCGTTTCGGCCTTTTTTATAAAAGGGCCATGCCTTGCCGGCTCAAAGGCCTGGCCATGGGGATCAGCCTGGCACGCCTGTTATTAAGGGTGGTTTGGCGCATTTCCTATTCGGCGCCTTCTGCTCCCGATACTTTGACTTTTGCAATTGGCCGCTCATTTTCCCATTGTTCTTTTTTCTACTCCCCTCCAAAGAAGTCGCGCGTGCAGGTGAATCAAACTCGCACCCTTCTCTTTCTGTCTAAACTACTCTAACCACCAAGGACAACTTACTTGTTGCGTCTGCCTATATCCTTTTACCTCTTTTCTTCTTTAATTTTTTCCTTTCTCTTTTCCTTTTTTTTCTTTTTATCATTATTAATTTATTTATTTTACAAAATGAATGAACTTTTTCAAATGCGATGAACCTTGTTTTCAAAATAAATGAACATTATTTCCAAATCGATGAACCTTTTTCAAAATCAGTGAAGTATTTTTTCAAAATTGATGAAGTTATTAAAAATTTCCAAAAAATTTCCTAATCAATTAAGTTTTTTCAAAATTAAGGAAAATTTTTCAAATTCGTAAACGTTTTTGTAGTTTTTGAAAAAACTTGAAAACGCGTGAACATTTTTGAAATCACCAATATTTTTTTCTGATTTAGAAAAATAATATTTTTCAAAATTGAATCAGTGACCGGTCAATTGCTCGGTTGTTGACCGATGAACCAAATGCGCCCGCGTGATGGACTGCATCACGAGTGGTGAGATGGGCTGGCCCATTGCTGCACCTAGTGGGCGCCTGAACTCCTAGCCGGTGCACGCCGGCTAGGAGCTCCCCGGTACGGCACGGCATGGCTGAGGGGAGATTGGTTTTGCTTTTTGGCCTTGTGGGTCGTTTCATCATTCCCATCCTTTTGTTTTTTAAATAAAAAAACAAAGGAAAAATACATAAAAACCTAAAGAAATTAAGGAATAAATACCGAAAAGGTTAAGTGTCATATGGACAAATATTGAGATTTATTTGTGTTTTCCCTTTGGAGAAAAACTATGGTAAAGAGAAAAGTACAAAGCTTGCTCAAAATTACGAAAGGAGAAACAAAAATTATGAAAGAAAAGGAAAATTACGGAGATTACAACCCCGGTAAGGAAAAGAAAAGGGCACCTGGGATGGGGCGTTGGGGCCGGGCGGGGACATGGGGAGGGGCAGTGGAGTCGCCGTCCATGCACACGCCGCCCTAGCCGGAGCAGTTTTAGCCTCACTACTAGTACGCCACACCAAACAACTCGGTTGTTAGCAGCAGTCACGTACGTGTCGTATTGGATCGACCAGGACATGGTGCAGCTCCATTTCGCCGGCTCACCATCGCCGCAGCTTGTCCAGTCGCGGGATGCTGGGCTTGGATCAACTAGGTGCCCACTCTCTCTTCAGTGATTTGTCTCAACCAGGCGCGATAGCTATGATGATGTAGACAGGGAGATGATGCAGATGATCCACGACGGAGGTGGAGGCGGCTTCGTTGACGGACACATGGGCCACTCCCAAACGGAGGCGTGCACCCGGGCACGAACACCCATCGGGCGGACACATACATCGGGCATCCAAGGACATACGCCGACGAGATGGGCCTTGATCCAGATGATTGGGCGGCTGATCCATGGAAAATGGGCAGAAGAGAAAGTTTCAACATGAGGGATGACAAATTGTTGTTCTATGTATTGTTGCCCACTAGCATCGATACGTTCCAAGTCACGGAGCAAAGGGGTGCAAGATTTTGGTCCAATATTCATTTTTGTTTCCATGAGCACAAGAATTTCAAACCGTACCACAAGTAAGTCTTCGAAGATCATGTGCCGAAGTCGCTCAACTATCGATGATACACCTTCCAAGAATCCGTGAGCAAGTATTGCAGCCATCTCAATACACTCATAAAACGGTGGCCAAGTGGTGCGCAAATCTCCAAGCAAGTAAGTTGTTCTATGTGTTGATCACGTGGCCGAATATGCTCTATGTGTTGCTCGTTTGGCCCGAGATGCATCTTGACAATATCTTTTTTTGCTAGCCTTCCCATGCATGCACATTGTATTTGAAGTAGGATAAGAAGAGCTTCGCCCTCATGCATTGTTGGTTGAACTTGAATGGGCAACCCAAGTGGCAACAATCCATTGCCAATTCCTTCAAGACCGCTAGCATTGCCAATGAGGATGAAGCCGGTGATCCAACCAATGCAATAAAAGAGCCATCCAAGAAGAATAGGAGGGGGTTCGGGGGTAAGAAGATGTAGGAGGAGAAGGAGAAGCGAGAAGGGGTGACGACAAAGAAGAAGAGATGTTCGAGGATATCTTGGCGAAGATGGAATAGGCATGTGTCAAGCGCTATGACGTGACAGATTGAAAGAAGGTGGAGAAGCTTGACATCTTCATGGTGGCGCTCGATAAGAATATCAACCTTGAAGAGAAGAAGATGATACTCGAACAGAGGAGACTTGAGCTAGCGTCCACTTCGGAGGATGCCAAAGTGTTGACCATGAAGATTGACGAGTTGGATCCCGATGCGATGATAATCATGCTCGTCGTCCGTGTTAGGATGTTGAAGCGCTTGGAGGCCGACATGGAGACAACCGAGAAGGAAGCGGATGTTGCGGAGGAGCTGGCGACAGAGTGAGCGAGGAGGTACTGACAACCGATCTGGGAAGGCCAAAATGCCTTAGTTTGCTTTGACTGCCGCCTGAAACTTTTGTATCATCAAACTGTCCCTTGTTCCCTATCTTCTGGTTTCCTTCATTAAATTTGTGACTGTTCTGTCACTTCCATGTTAATCACTAACTGGCTGTGATCTTTGGAAAAACTTCTTAACTTGCTTTTTCTTTGTTGATTCGGTTTAACAAAGTTCGGAGTCAACCGGTGGCATGAGTTGTCAGCTTCTTTTTTTGTTTGTTAAACGATTCATTCAAAAAGGTTGTTTGTGAAAGTAGAATGATGTCTAGTTTTAGTTGCCTATGCTTTCTTGGCTAATAGTTTCCTATGTTAGTCTCAAGAAGTATAGTACACTAACAATCTCATCTGTCGGAGTCACCGCATTTCACCAACCCTTGATTTTTTTTAATCAATTGCTCCTCATGTTGTTCTTCTCGTGACGGTTCATGCAACCATAGTAGTATGCGAAAATTGACCAAAGTGCAGTGACGCCATGGCACCTGAAGCACCTCGACGGGCGTGAGCCGCCACCGGCACCCACCACAGCTCTACATCTAGAACCATCCAACGAGCACCAATGAAGAGATTACACGCGTGCAATTCTCGTGGAACCTAAAAACTGTAGAAACTACTAAGAGCATTCATATCCAAGCGCCTATTATTAGACGCGGAAATGAACAAATTAACTACTCAAAATATAGTGATTGACAAAAAACTACCACTTTAGCGGTTTGCGTCCCACAGAAGTATCATTTTTTTTAAAAATATCGAAAACTACTAATTTTTTTTAATTTCATGACTAAAAATTACCACTTTCAGATAATGTCCAGTTTAGACAATTTAAACATGTATATGATAGACGGGCATATCTGTCAGCGTCAACCTCCTCCTTCCTCCTCTCTCTGTGGCATTTTTCCCAAACACCTTGTGTGCCCACTTGCGCGCCATCTCCCCCGCCGTCCACCGGGCTCAGCAGGGAGGGTCCGGCGTCGCACCCCTGCCTCGGCCTGCTGCTACGCTCGCCTCGCACGCCTGCGCTGGCTCGGCGCGCCCCGCCAACCTCTCGCAGTTCCCTCGCTCACCCGCGCCCCACCGCTGGCTGCCGCGCTCCCCTGCTCTCCTTGCTGATGTGTGCTGCTGCTGTTGCATCGCAGCCCGCTGCCGCGCCACCCGCGCGTGCCCCGCCGGTGACTGGCCGCACTTGCCGAGCCGCGCCACCGTCGCCCGCCCG
>NC_041392.1:700433994-700478562 GCF_002162155.2 Triticum dicoccoides | reverse complement strand
TGCCTGCTGCTGCCGCTCCGGGCTGCTGCTGCTAGCCGCCGCCCGACGCCGTCGCTCGCCGCCGTCGCCCCGGGCCTCCAGCACCCTGCCGCGTGTAACAGACGCCCGGTTCTGCCGAGGCCGACGCAGCCGCCCCTGTCGGACGCCCTGTGAAGTTGATTTTGACGCCACGTCAGCGCTAACAGATGGGCCCCGCCTGTCATAAACACGTTTAAATTGTCTAAACTGGACATTATCTAAAAGTGATAGTTTTTAGTCACGAAATTAGAAAAATTTGGTAGTTTTCGGTCACTTTTTTTGAAGTGGTAGGTCTGTGGGACGCAAACACCTAAAGTAATAGTTTTTTGTCAATCACTCCACAATATATTATATATTTAGTGACCCGTGTGAAGCATTTTGATCCTTGGCTTGAAGACACAACTCTAGCTTAAAAGTACCCAAGCCTACACCATATTATGCTAAAAGAGGGTTCAGTTACTTCTGTATTAGAGGCAAGTCCGCTGGATATTCAGTTACGGAAAAAGAATTTCCCTCTTTGAATTACAAAGCAACCAACACCGATCATATCATCATATATCAATTGCTAGGGCGAGTAGTACAACGAGTCCAAAAGAAAAGAGAAAGAACAAAGAAGAAGAAACAAATGCCAACAGCAGCAGCTCCACAAAGCGCAGATGGTCCGTCATCGCTGCGCCCTCCGAATTCGACTAACCACAGTCCAAGGCTCCAATCCGCTGCGTACCAAGCAGCACCTCCAAGAAGGAATGTGAAGCCGACAACGCTGCTGTCCGGACGTGTCCTTAGGATTTCCCCCGGCACGCGGAGGGGAGTAGGGGATGGATACCACCGACACCCTCCAGAAGGAATGGTGACACCCGCAGGTGTCTCCGCATCGGAGCCGGAGAACCAGCAAGGATTTCTTCTGCACTCCAAACCCCACTGCCCAACCGGGCCGGAGCCAACTAGCCAACTTGCCGTCCCCCAGCATGCACCACCACGGTCGTAATGCCACCCATGCCACCTCACCGAGATCACCACCACGATGCCAAGTGGAGTTGCCGGTTCGTCTTGCCTCTGATCGATCCACTATTTTTTTGCGACGATGTACGTGTGCGTTTGGGCAGTGTGTTCCTGGGCCAAGCTGTGGACTCGAGGAGAGGGTGGGCTACTAGGTTAGCCTCTGTTTCGGGCTTATAAATGCTTAACTAGCACGTTTATTGTATCAGTTTCCTTTTTTCTTATACTGGCACAGTATATATACTATATATACCAAATTTTTTGCAAAACATAATGGGTATTCAGCTGAATACCTTTTTTTGCGGCCATCAACTGAATACCCTTGAATTGAGGTGAGCCCGTCCCTGTAAAGTGTTGGGCTAAGTCCCTCCACATGGAGGTATGTTGGCAGCCCAACATCAGCCCATAAGTCCAACACATGTAAGCCGTTGATCCTCGCTGCATCTAACGGTTGAGAGTGCCACTCCACCCCTGCTGGCGGCGGCTGCCATTCGTGAGAGTGAGAGTGAGAGCACACAAGAGAAAACACAACCTGAGAGAGAGGAAGAAGAAGAAACAGAGGTTCTGTCCAGATTTGCTGCATCTGACTAGACAATGTTCAAGCTGATGGTTGGAGGCTCAAATGTGCTTGGATTGACCCCAAACTTGGTGAGCTCGTTCCTTACTTTGAGTACTTCGATCTGGTTAGCTAGTTTGAGGATTGGGTCAGTGAAGCATCAGATTTGAGAGTGCTTTTGTCAGCTCTGACTGCTGCAGTTTCAGAACAAAGTAGTTTTGGGAGACGAACGGTTTGGGTAGGCAAATGATGTCCGATTGAGCTAAAAATTGGAGGGGATGTCAAAAACTCATGTGTCTACTTGTCTTCCAAATTCGGTGCTGTTTGGTTCAGCGGTTTAAGAGCAGTTTGCAAAACACTAAAGGGTACAGAAGTTGTGTAAACTCTGCTTTGCTGAAATCTTGCTTCTTGTGGTTGTTGTTGCTGTTGCCGGTTGGCAACATGGAGAGTGTGTTGTAAATCTCTCTAGAGGTTCTAGAGCAGACTTTGTACTCATCATTCTCAATGAAGTTGCGTGGACCGGATGGTCCACAGCCGTGGTCTTTTACTCCTCAAGTTGAGGAGGTTTTTCCATGTTAAATCATGTGTCTCTTGATCTTCTCTGCAGTACTGGCTTTGGCTCTAATCATAGCAGCTTCTAAAAAATCCTTGAGGTGGTAGGTCCAGCCGTGTGGATGAGAGACAACACTTCTAAAAATCTTGTCATTACAAACAGACCAAATGCCCCAGCAACTCACAATGAGAATAGTCAGACCAATGTCTCCCGGTAGCTGGTTTCATGATATACCGTGCTCGTCAAAGCTAGAAGTTCCTCTGGGGTCTATGGCAAAATAAGATCCCAGCATGAGAATGCAAATGGACAATCGCAGAGTATGGAAAATGGTTTCCTCTGTGTGGTCAGCACACATAGGGCAATTGTAACTTTCCAAGTGCATAAATTTTCCTGTGTAGGAGATTTCTTATGTTGATTCTGTCACGCAGGAGTAGCCAGAAGGAGATTTTATGCCTGAGTCTAACTGGGTTTTTCCATATAAGTTTGGAGATGAAATGAGTAGTGCTCTGCCCCATAAGGCACTTATACATTTTCATTGATGAGTACTGATTGGATCCCTAGCTATATCTCCATGTAACTCTTTGATCCAGCTGTTCTCTATTAGCAAGTAGCATACTGAGTTGATTAAGGGCCCGTTCGAATCGTCTCCAGCTTCTATCTTCATCATCTTCGCGCACGGAGCAGGCCCGAACGTCGCAGCTCCCAGAAGCTAGCTTCGTGGAGCAGCGTTGCGTCGTAGTGCAAAAACAAGAAGCAGCTTGAACCCGGCTCCCAAAAATCGGAGGAGAAGGAGTTGAGCATTATTACCAGATATGCCACCGCCAAGTGACCTCCGAGCAGCGTACCGGTTCGCTTGATCTATTCTTTCTCTCCCCGATACGTCCTCTCTCGGCGCCCTCACATAACTGGGCCATCAATAGCTTGCCCTGACACTAGCTGAAAGGGCCCAATCTAGCTTTCTGACCTGGCAGCCCATGCTGACCGAGCTGGAGCTGCCTCGTGTGACCGAACGGATCGCTGGCTCCTCACGGAAGCTGGCTGCGGCTGGCTCCCGTAAGAAGCTGGCCTAAACGGAAGCCATCGAGCTTTCGAACACACCCTAAATTACTGCAAATCTTACTGTGATTGCACCGGAGATGCCGATCAACAATCCAGCATTCAAAGTTGGAGATTGCTCTGGATTAGATATTTTTTTTCATATTATCACTAGGAGACTTCTGCTGAAATTTGTGATGGGCTTTAGGTCCATATAACAATTTTTAAAAATCTCTAAGGGCCCATGTGGGTTATATGGCACTAGGTGTAGTGTGAAGTTTAGTCCCACCGTAAAAGTGGAGAAGGAGTTGGACCTTTTTATAAGGGTTTCTCTTCTACATGCTATTGGAGCTTGAGAAGAGAAGAGGCCCTCGCGCGCTCCTCCATCGCACGCCACGCCACGCCACGCCGGGTTGCGGGAATGAGCCAAGCCGAGCTCACACCTACGTGTCTATTTTTGCCAGTCAGTAACGGTGAGTTTTCTGACAGCTGGGCAAACCTACCCCGCCCCTTTGGTTCTTGTATGGGTGAGGGGCGAATAGGTTTTTGGGCCAACAAGTGCCCAAACAAGTTTCGGAGGTCAGGACAGGACTCCAAGTCTGTCAACATGATTATGGGCAACAATGAGAATGGTGCATCTGGATATGGTAATTTATTTACTGTTTTTTCAGTGTTTCAGCCGACCGATTGGTGGGTGGATACAGGTGCAGGTGTTCATGTGTGTGCTGATATTTCATTGTTCACTTCTTACCATGTCACAAGCCAAGGGTCCGTACTGATGAGGAATGGCGCGAGTGCTTCTGTTCATGGTGTTAGCATGGTCGATTTGAAGTTTACTTCAGAAAGGATCGTGCAACTGAAGAACATGCAACATGTTCCCACCATCAAGAAGAACCTCGTTAGTGGCTCCCTTCTATGTAGAGAAGGGTTTAACTTGGTCTTCGAGTCTAATAAATTAGTTGTTACTAAATATGGACTATTTGTTGGAAAAGGTTATGAGAGCGGAGGGATGTTCCGCCTTTCCCTCGCAGATTTTTGTAATAAAGTCGTGAACCATATTCATTTGAGTGTTAATGAATCTAAAGTTTGGCATTCACGTCTATGTCACATTAGTTTCAGTGTTATGACGCGGCTAGCTAAGTTGGATTTAATTCCGAGTTTCACTTTGGCCAAAGGTTCTAAGTTCCTTTCATGTGTGCAAGCTAAGCAACCTTGCAAGCCTCACAAGGCTGTGGAGGAGAGACACTTGGCACCATTAGAACTCATACATGCTGATCTTTGTGAGATGAATGGTGTATTGACTAAAGGTGGAAAGAAATACTTCATGACATTGATAGATGATTCCGCTAGATATTTCTATGTGTATCTATTAAATACTAAAGATGAGGCTCTACACTACTTTAAAATCTATAAGGCAAAAGTTGAGAATCAACTTAAAAAGAAAATTAAACTAGTCCGGTCAGATCGTGGTTGAGAGTACTTCTCGAGTGAGTTTGATTATTTTTCTGCGGAACATGACATTATTCATGAGAGCGCGCCTCCCTATTCACCCTAGTCAAACAGGGTTGCCGAGCGAAAAAATCATACTCTAACTGATTTGGTTAACGCCATGTTAGATACCTCGGTTTTAACCAAGGCCTTGTTGGGGGAGGCTATATTGAGGGCATGTCATGTCCTAAATAAAGTTCCGACAAAGGATAATGAGATCACTCCCTATGAGAAATGGGCAAAGAGAAGGACAACACTCTCGTACTTGTGTACTTGGGGCTGTTTGGCGAAAGTCAATGTGCCTATCCCCAAAAAGTGCAAGCTTGGACCAAAGACTGTGGACTGCATTGATTTCGGCTACGCTAAGAATAGTGTTGGCTATAGATTTCTAGTAGTGAAATCTGAGGTACCTAACCATAAGGTCGGTACAATTATGGAGTCTAAGGATGCTACATTCTTCGAGGATATTTTTCCTATGAGAAAGATGCCAAGCACTTCTAGACAGGAATTTGAGGAGACTCCTGAGACTGCCATTATGAACAAACACATGATGAATATCCTGAGGAGGATGACGAGGAAACCCTTGGTAGGGGCAAGAGACAAAGGACTGCAAAGACCTTTGGTGATGATTTCTTCGTGTACCTCGTGGATGATACTCCCACTTATATTTCAGAAGTGTATGCCTCTCCAGAAGCTGACTACTCGAAGTATGCGGTCCGTAGCAAGATGGATTCCATCATGGCTAATGGTACATGGGAGATCACTGAGCGTCCCTACGGCTGCAAACCATTGGGATGTAAGTGGGTGTTCAAAAAGAAGCTTAGGCCCGATGGTACGATTAAAAAGTACAAGGCTAGGCTTGTGGCCAAGGGCTATGATTAGATAGAAGAGGAAGATTACTTTGATACTTATCCACGTGTGGCTAGACTGACCATCATTTGAGTATTACTCTCATTGGAGGCCTCACACCACTAGTAGAAAACGGAGTTTTAAAACCGGTTCGTAAGGGCCTTTAGTGCCGGTTCCATAACCGGCACTAATTGGTGGGCACTAAAGCCCCCCCCCCTTTAGTACCGGTTTGGCACGAACCGGTGCTAAAGTGCCACCACGTGGCGTGAGCTCGCGCCCTGGTATGGGGGACCTTTAGTACCGGTTGGTGGGTTTTTTTTGAAAATTTTGGAAATTTATTTTGATTATTTTTTTTCGATTTTTAATTTTCTGAATTATTTGGTGATTTAGTCTCTAATCACCTCTCTTAACTGCTCAAGTGTGGATCACTCATTCCAAATCATCTAACTTCCTGACCGGTCACCCATCCCTCTCACTACTCCAGCCCGAGCACGCTTAACTTTCGTGTTCTATTCTCCTTCGTTTCCAAGTCTGCACTTGTTGTTTTCCTGACAATAGTAAGATGTCAATCCTATTAACCCTCAGGAGTTTAGCTTGAGCATGAAGTCACACATTTCACTGTTTGAGTTTGAAACTATTATTCTAAAATGCAGTAATTATTTAGTAACACTAATATTTCTTGAATAAGTTTGACCATAGTTTGACCACAGTTTGACCATAGTTTTACCACAGTTTGACCATAGTTTGACCAGATTTGACCAAAATTCAAAAAATTGAAATAATTATTTAGTAACACTAATATTCTTGAATAATTATGTAGTAACATTAATACTTCTTGAATAAGTAGTTTGACCAGATTTAACAAAAAAAATTAAAAAAAAACTTAAATTTGACCATATCTTTTTTTCCTTTTGGAATTTGAGGATTCTTAAAAATTGCAAACACGCTGTAGGCAGTCTCCATCGGATGCGTATTTTTGTGCTGAATTTTTTGATATATTATACATTTTTTTCCAACATCGTATGCAAAAGTTATAGCCGTTTTACATTTTCCCTACACTTTTTGCAAAACATGTCCAAATTTAAGTTTTCAAATTTTCCTAACTAGTAGATGTAGTAATATAACTACCTCTCGAAGGATTTTATTTTTTGAAGTTTTTATCATTTTCTTTTGATTTTTTCAGAACTGAAATGGCAACACACGGGGGGGGGGTAGAGTTTGAAAATTGCCCTATAGTGCCGGTTTGTGTCACAAACCGGTACTATAGGTCAGACCCATTTAGTACCGGTTCGTGGCACAAACCGGTACTAAAGGTTAGCCCTTTAGTACCGGTTCGTGCCACGAACCGGTACTAAAGGTGATCGTGGGGCTCCAGCCTGACGCCAGCCTGCCATCACCCCTTTAGTACCGGTTCGTGGCACGAACCGGTACTAAAGGTTCAACACGAACCGGCATTAATGCATAGTCGTTCGAACCGGCACTAATGATACCATTAGTGCCGTCTCAAATTCAAACCGGCACTAATGTGCTTCACGTTTGACCCTTTTTCTACTAGTGCACGGTCTTCTCGTCCACCAGATGGATGTTAAGACGGCTTTTCTGAATGAAGAGCTAAATGAGGAAATCTACATGCAACAGCCAGATGGCTTTGTGATAGATGATCAGGAAAGAATGGTGTGTAGGTTGCTGAAATCTTTATATGGCCTGAAATAAGCACCTAAGCAATGGCATGATAAGTTTAATGCAACTCTAACATCTATTGGCTTCATTGTTAATGAAGCTGACAAATGTGTATACTATCGCCATGGTGGGGGCGAAGGAGTTATACTGTGCTTGTATGTTGATGACATACTGATATTCGAAACCAACCTCAAAGTCATTGAGGAGATCAAGTCGTTTCTGTCTCAGAACTTTGATATGAAAGACCTCGGGGTGGCTCATGTTATCTTGAACATCAAGCTACTAAGAGGTGATGACGGTGGGATTACACTTCTACAATCACATTATGCTGGGAAGGTGTTGAGTCATTTTGGATATTCAAACTCCACTCCATCTCAAACACCATATGATCCTATCATGTTGATTCGAAAGTTCAAAGGCATGGCTAAAGATCAACTGAGATACTCTCAAATTCTTGGTTCACTTATGTACCTAGCGAGCGCAACGAGGCCTGACATCGCATTTGTGGTGAGCAAACTGAGCCGATTTGTTTCCAAACCGGGTGATCTACATTGGCATGCTGTTGAGAGAGTTATGCGCTATCTGAAAGGTACTATGAACTATGGACTTCACTATACCGGATACTCGTCGGTACTTTAAGGCTATAGTGATGTGAATTGGATCTCTAATATTGATGAGATGAAGGCCATAACTGGGTATATATTTACTCTTGGAGGTAGCGCTATTTCCTGAAAGTCTTGCAAGCAAATGATCTTAATGAGATCAACAATGACACAGAATTAACAGCATTAGACACATCTGGTGTCGAAGCAGGATGGCTTCGAGATCTTTTGATGGAACTTGCCATTGGTTGATAAACCGGTTCCAACTATCCTTATGAACTGTGACAATCAGACTGTCATCACCAAGGTGAAGAGTTCAAAGGACAACATGAAGTCCAACAAACACATAAGAATGAGATTAAAAGCTGTCAGAAAATTAAGAAACTCCGGAGTGATAGCGTTGGAGTATGTCCACACGGCTGAGAATCTAGCAGATCCCTTTACTAAAGGGTTATCACGTGTTGTGATAGATAATGCATCGAGGGAGATGGGTATGAAACCCACATGAGTTGCCATGATGGTAACCCAACCTATGTGATCGGAGATCCCGTGAAGTAGGACCTGAAAAAACAAGCCAATGGTGAATTAAGGAGAGTAACTATACTAACCCACCCCGTTGGAGATGCAACACTCTCAATACTGTATGGTAGGGAGACTATGGCCATAATGTGTTCCAAAGCTTATGTAAGCAAGATGTTATCCTACAAAGCGATCTTAGGAGGAACACACCTATGTGAGCCCGACTGCTGGTCATAGTCTATGAGATTGACGTGATCTCTAGTAATCTCATGAATAGGCCAGGAGTGTGACTTATATGCTCCACCCGAGGGGTCAGCCTTCGGCAGTCCTAGTAATAGTAAGACATGTAGTGAAGCTTCTTTACGCCAAACTGACAATTCAAGGCTTAGTCCATTGTTCAGCTGTGAAGTGTAGCTACTTTCTCTAGGTGAAGCTCAACCTTAACAGGTCTTCACTGAAACGCTGGTATATCGAAATAACAATTGGAACAGAGGACACAATGGACCCTCGAGATCTGGTGGGGGATTGCTGAAATTTGGGATGGGCTTTAGGCCCATATAGCAATTTCTGAAAATCTCTAAGGGCCCATGTGGGTTTTATGGTATTAGGTGTAGTGGGAAATTTAGTCCCACCCCGCTAGTGAAGAAAGAGTCGGGCCTCTTTATAAGGGTTTCTCTTCTACATGCCATTGGAGTTCGAGAAGAGAAGAGGCCCTCGCGCGCTCCTCCTTTGCCGCACGCCACGCCTCGCCTCTTCGCGCCGCGGGAATGAGCCGAGCCGAGTTCACACCTACGCGCTTATTTTTGCCAGTCAGTAACGAAGAGTTTTCTGACAACTGGGCCACAATCTGAGACGTCGGATCGTGGGTTGTCACATGTCTCTTCACGTGGCTGGATCTATATAAGTATGAGGTGTCTCCTAACCCTAGCCGTCACGAACAGATCACATCCGCTTCACGCGCACGCCCACCGTCATTGCTTTGCTGCTGCTGCCTCCGGTGATTCCATCCCATCCGCAGCGTAGACGGTCGACAGGAGAGCAGGTCTCCGAAACCCCGCCCCTCTGGTTCCTATACGAGTGAGGGCCGAATAGGTTTTTGGGAAGCGGCCACGCGATTGCTCGCCTCCGATCCTCTACGTCAGTGTCGCCTTCATCATCATCATGTCTCAGTCCGACGCCGACCATGTCGCCGCCGAGAAACTCGAGGCCGACAAGAAGGCCGAAGAGGACGCTGCTGCCGCCGCCGCCGCGGCTTCTGCATGGCCTACTGGAGGATATAACACGTTTATCCCTCTCCTAATTATTTCCGTATTAACAATACTAGGATTATGTGTAGATCTGTCTATTGTTTACGTGGTACGTACTTGTTTAGATCACTATCAGAATGTCGTTAATTCTATCAATGCCATGCTAGTCATCTATCTTTGAATTAAATTAGTCGAAAAATTGCCTATTTACTCAACAACTTCTTGTCCTCCAAATCTTGTTATATAGCCTCGCTGAATAATACACGTGGCAATTATCTCTCTCATCTAATCCTCAGACATGGTAGTAGTTGTAAGTTTCTGACCTAGCTTCGCCAAAACTTCCTTGCCATGCCGCCCCCGGGAAGGTTGATCTCGATGATCTTCACTGGGGTCTCGCAACCCAAGCTAAGGTTCGTTCGCCGATTGCGTTGATTAGCTGTCCTAAAGAGTTTTTTTCTTAATCCATTCATCGAGATTTTTCTCTCTCTCATTGATTGTTTGATTGGCTTTGGTTTTTTGGTTTTCCGATCAAAGATCGGTTTGCATGGCCCGCCGCTTGTGAACCCTCACGCACCTCTACTCTGACGTCCGAGTCGATAACACTGGCCTCTTCATCAACCAGGCGGCCCCGCACAACACGCGTCAGCCAAGAATGGCCGTCGTCCTCGCATCCGTCCGCACATCGTTCTGCGCTGATCTTCAACGTCGCCGCGATCCGGTCAAGACTCCTCCACCAACCCCGCCTCCATGCAGCTCAGCTGCATGACGATGCTTCATGCAGGTCGGCGCGCCCATGCGCTGGTCCTTGCCTTGCATGGCGTGCCCACCTGCACCTCACGAGCGTCACGCACGAGCTCCGTAGGCCGCTTACGTTCTGCTGGCATGTCGATCTGCGCCGTGTGACCGCAGGCCTCTCCCACATCCTGTTCGGGCATTGCCTACGTGCAGCGTTGGCTGTCCGTGGATCCGTAAGCATCCGGACCGGCGCGTGTCCTCGGAGACCCGGTTGCATGCTGCTATACTCACTCTACGGCCGCCAGCCATGCGACAAGATTCGAGCAAGCTGAAGATCTGATTGTTCAAGGGGCTTCACGTAACACCCATTATCAGCATGCGCCTACATGCACAAAAGCAATCAACCGAAGCTAGCTTCTAGTCAGGGCCGGCCCTAGGCCATGGCGAGGAGTGCGACGGCCTAGGGCCCAGCCTCAGCAGGGGCCCATACGCTGTGCACCTATATGCTATATACAATGTATATATTTCTGCAAAAATATACTAGTGCAGAAGAGCAGCAGGCCTGGCCCATTTATTAAAAAGGAAACAAGTCACGCACAAACATCAATCCCTTCTCCTTCGCTGGCTCCTTGAATTACGCCTCGGTAGTCTCCCGTTCTTCATCTTCTTTGCCAAATATTGATTGCCCCGACTTCCTAAGAGGCCAGGCCCCAATTCCCGAAGTTAATCAATAAATTTCTTTGGTTCCTTGCATTCTATAAACAGTCCCAAGGGACCCCGACGGACCTACAACGGCAGGGACGCGAGAGCAACAACCTGCAGCATGGCCGTCCGAGCCGTGTTCATGGTGAAGGGCAGGCGGTGGAGATGTGAAGTCCAGGCACTGTTCAAGGTAAGCACCGAAGCCATTGCTCATTCATATAAGTTTTGGATCCCAATTCTTTGATCCTTGTCTGTTTATTTCTGGTATATGATGAGTTGATGTAATAAACAAAATTCATGATAAGCCATTGCTGATGTTTGACCTACTTAATTCCTCTTTTTTTTGTACGAATTGCAGTCAGGTAATTCTGCAGGTTGTGGCATTGCAAGAATTTTCATTATTGGGTAGATGGAGCATATAATTTCTTCTAATTTACTCCAAAACCAAGATTTAAGAAATCAGGTTCTCTCCTTTTTTTTGTAACAATGTTGCCAAAATAGCAATTATATGGTTGTGAGAAAAGAAAAAAGAACTAACATCTAAATCAATTAATTGAATCTCAAAACGGTGCTACATCCTTTACTAAAAGATATTTTTGCGTCTATTATAGGGGCCCATTAGATGAAGCTCGCACAAGGGCCTCTAAGATCTCAGGGCCGGCCCTGCTTCTAGTCCCCGGCCGGCGCACCAAAATCGTCGACCAGCTGCACTTCACCACCTACAGCCGAGCAACTACTACGACAGCGCCCACCTCATCCGAGCCCGTGATCCACTACATCCGTGCCGCGCGACCGATCTAATCAGTTGTTTGCGCCTGTATTTGTAGGTTTCCTTGAATATAGTGCCACTTCACCGATCGAGCAATGGGTTACTGCTGCGTCGTCACATCAAACCGCAGCGCCGCCGGCTCGAGGTCTTCCTGCCGTTACCAACATGGGCGCTGCTGCTGCGCCCCTTCAGGCCTTAGCTGCGGACACGGTCCACCTTGTCGTCACCCGCGCGATGAAGTCTCAAGTGGAGCCCATCGCACCGCCACCTTAGGTGCAGGATCACCACCCTCCGCGCAATGTCTTCGTCATGTTGTTGGATTCCTTCTCGCCTACTTGGAGCATCGCCACTGCGCTTCTACATGCGACCAACGCAGCCCCTCTTGGGATACCTCTGGTTTCACAACCACCTCTTCGTCCAACACAGGCTTATTGCGAGCGTCATTGTCATCTTCTTCGATTACCTCATCTATTCCAGCAACCGTGGACAATATCGGGATCTTCTACCACAAGCCGATTTATGCCGCAATCGTCTTGAAGGCCTCATCTGCTGGTCCCTCCGACATGGTGTACAGTTCGTACTGGTCCCCGCCTACACATGCCCGATGCTGGCAACATTGACATGTGCCTTCGTCAATGACGTGTCATCGGGCTTGGCAAACCCGGTGCAGCGCCTCGTGAACAACTGCTTGGACAGCATCGTCTTCGACATCGACATCTTCCTTGATGACTGCCTCCATCACGTCATGTCTTCTTCCTGGCGCACCACTATGTCTCTGACTACAATGTGCTTCCTTGCGCTTGCGGCTTCACAACGGCTACCTGGACACCGGCCAACCCTGAATCGACATCAAGCACGACGTTCCTCGCACGGCTGCCCCGATCACGGCTACACCGCCCTAAGCTCTCGAAAACCTCGACCTCGACACAAAGGGCTATCACCTCACTTGAGAAACTTGTCGGTTTCTTCTACGGTCAATACATTCACGACGCTCATCCTACGACTGCGGGGGGATGACAGTCCGTCAGCTTCTATTCTCTCCGCCCCGATGCTCATATTATATAAATTTAGTATTGTAGATGTTCATATTTTTTATATAAATATGGTCAAACTTTGTGTAGTTTGACTTTGATCAAATTTTATATGCAGAGTAAAAAAGAAACGGAGTACTCACCCTTGAGGCTTGCTAATACACGCACTGCATTACGTGAATTATCTATTCCCTCTAATCCTCCTACACGTGCGATCAACACTGCTAGCAGTGACCTTGCGATTGTCGGCTGACCAGCTACACTTCAAGGGGGTCTTCTAAAAGTTGTGATGATGCCCTATAAGGGTCTTGATGTTGTTTTTACACTGAGTTAGCATCAAGCAAATATTTTGGTAATTGGTACTCCCTTTGTATCAAAATATAATACGTTTTAATACACCGCTTGTATCAATGAAGATCTTATTTTTTTGAAAAGGGCGCTTTATTACTTAAAAGGTTTAAGTAACACCCGGCCTCTGCATAACTAAGATGCACACAGCCAACAAAGTCCTCATGACAAGCGAAAATAAAATAGGAAGACGAAATACAAAGAAAATGTATATTTGTATAGCGCCTAAACCGTCGGTGGCCCAATCCTAAGATCATGATGCCACCCATGTTGGGTAAAAGTATCCCTCGCCGTAGCCTCCAATCGTGTACACACCTTCGTAAACAGGTCTCGATTCTCCACTCGTTGTAGAGAGGATCATAAACGAAGCGTCCCAATACATCTGTAGATAACCTGCATAAGAAGTACCTTTATCGTTAAAAATCTTATCATTTCTACATAGCCAAAGCGACCAAATCACGGCAACCGCTCCCACCCTAAGTAGAATTCTGAACCTGTGATCAATCTCATGTAACCAGTTGCCAAATATATTAGCAACACTACAAGCAGGGTACAAGCCAGAAGCTATTTGGATGACTGACCATATAGAACGAGCCAATTTATATTGAAAGAACAAATGTTTTATTGTCTCATCATTCGGACAAAATACACATTACGTACTTCCATGCCAATTCCTCTTAATAAGGTTATCTTTACTAAGAATGACTCCGCGACGAAGATACCATGTAAAGATTTTATTCTTAAAAGGTATCTTCATCTTTCAGATCTTCTTATTATTATCAACTGGCACGTCAGACTAGATCAAAGCTCTATACATAGACTCCACTGAGAATTGTCCATTCCCATGTAGGTTCCAACGAAATAAATCGGACCCCTGTGACAACTGTATCGTGGATAATCGTTGAAGTAGTATGTTCCAAGATTGGAGTCTAGGTCCAATTAAATCCCTTCTGAACGTCACATTGGGCGGAAATGATTCCAATCACTTATTTTGGTATACCGATATATTATCGAAGACTCACAAATGCTGAATGGAAACACGTCGAGGAGAGACTACAAAAAAGGCTTAGCAGTTGGAAAGGTAAACTGCTATCTCTGGGTGGGAGGTTGGTCCTCATAAATTCGGTACTAAGTAACATGGTACTGTATATGATTTCCTTCTTCCAATTGCCGAAAGGAGTTTTACATAGATTGGATTATTTTCGATCAAGATTTTTTTGGTAAGGAGATAGCGAGAGAAAGAAATATCGACTGGCTAAATGGAGTGTGGTTTGCTGTCCCAAGGACCAAGGCGGGTTGAGAATTCATGACCTTGAGGTTAAGAATAGGGCCCTCCTTGGCAAATGGTTATTTAAGTTGTTGACCGAAGATGGTGTATGGCAAACCCTCCTTAGGAGAAAATATGTGGGTTGAAAGGCGATATCCCAGGTATACTGGAAGCCTGGGGACTCTCATTTTTGGGCGGGATTAATGGCAACGAAGAAATATTTCTTCGGCTATGGGTCCTTCTCAATTAAGAATGGCTCGGAAATTAGATTCTAGGAGGATAAGTGGTTAGGTAATGCTACTCTCCGGAAACAATATCCAGCTCTATACAATATTATACGTCACAAGGGTGATACTATTGCCAAAGAAGATCTTATATATTCATACAGAGGGAGTAGCTAATATTTTGTGGTTCCTTCTCCTGCTTGAATAAGCCAAACAATAGCATCAAACAAATCAGGCCTGTAGCTTCTCTACACATCGGGACGCTAGTTGCCCATGATTCTAGAATCTCTTGTCCGCACCATTTTTGTTGAGCACCACGGCATTATTGGACCTGAAAATCAGCTCCCTTCTTCTTTCTCTTGGCTACCTCACGCAATAACTCAGACCACTAACACATGACTCGCTAGCACACGCACCCATGCAACTAACCAACTTGTGCATGCATCTGATTCAGCCTATTCTTATGGCTATCACTGGTGCTGGACGTTGGCTCTAGCCTCACTTGCCCCTTGCCAATTCTCACAACCTTGCTACATCGCACGTCGACATAGCTTCACACCTTGCACTCCCCATTGCATGGCAGCCTGGCGTCTCGCCTCCTCCGCATGCACACAGCTGAAGTTTCACCGGCTAGCTACTGTCCTAGACCTCGTGAACTAATGCAGAACAAAAACAAACTAATATGCAGATACATGATCAAGATTAAACATAACACACATCACCGAGTAATGGTGCAACGTAGATGCATGGCAACATTGCACATAACTTCAGGTTGTGCTATTCCTAATGACTACCAAATCGAACATATTTGTGATGTTGTGTGACTTTATCAGCATAAAATTACGGAAATTGTTTTGACACTTGAGTAGTACTGTAACCATTGTGGCTAGCTCACTTGGGGTAAATGGCCTACATACATCTTTTAGTCTGCGTCTGGGTAGCTGATCATATAACAACCCATGGGATGGGAGCTGTTCTGGCTAGTTGATAACCATATATATATGCACAGACATCGAATGAGAGCTAGGAAGAAATAAAGGTCATAATAACTCATCCACAAGGTAGGTGCTAAGTACCAAGATGAGTAATGACTTGCTACACTTTGTCTCTTTCTTTCTTTTATCTCAAGCGCACAATAATGTGCAGTCCATTTTTCATTAGAAGGGAGAGTATAAGCAATGCAAACAAGTACAAACATATGCGGAAGAAAGTAAAAAACAAACCAAAACGAAAACCAAACTTAAAAGGGATAACAAAAGCTAACACATCTTCAGGTAAAGCTATTACAAACCTGCTGCTTCCTAGGTAGGGTCTGCTCTGGCAGACAGATGTGCCATGGTATAGCCGTCGTAGCTCCTTAGCATCAACGAATTCGCTTCAGTGACTATGGCTCTTTTAAAAGACGTAGGGGTTGCACAATTTCTAGAATAATGATACTGTCAGGAGATTTTGGCTGAAGTTATACATCCACTCCTCGACTCCTCTAACTAAGTGAGCTTGGTATACTTGGCGGGGTACTAGTATAAAAGATGAATTATTCAATAAATTGATTCCATCTGGCCTAAGCATGTTGTCTATCGTTACAAACTCAACATATAAATTCACATATAGACAATGCAAGCTCACCACCCACCCACAAACACGCTTTGACAAAAAAAAGTTACTAAAGAGAATTTAATGAAAATATTTGAATCTAGCTATCAGTTATGAGTTATCCAGGAAAGAATGAAACTAGTGTCAAAAATATATTGTTCTTTCAATAATACGAACCACTTAGAATTTAGTTATCACGTTGTAATTCACCATCTATGTGAAGGAGATCGCCATGATTACAGTGAATATAAAAGACTAGGAGGCATTCATATTCTTTTGAATTGACCCGCATGAGCTTGAACAGAAAATCATGAAGCATAAATATAAGTTGGTGCTGTTTTGCTATTTCTCAGGTACCTGAAAATTTCTGTAGCGTCAACCACCTTCTTCCTTCCTTCTTTCCTTCCTTCATGCACGCCGAATATCGTTAGAGAAGAAGAAACCTCGCCGGAGAAGAGAGCCCCACTATCTATCATAGGGGTGTGGGTGCAGGGGATTGCTGGAAGCCTTCCCTAGTGTGGGAGGGCATAGAGGAATGGACGGGGAGGCGGCTGGCAATGGCGGTGGGGTGGTTGAGGCGAGGGCAGGGCAGGGCAGCGATGCGACACTAGGTAGCGCCCGCTGGCCCCAGGTGGTGGAGGTCGGCGGTTAGGGCAGAGCAGGCTGGAGGCCCCGCGATTAGGAGGAAGAAGAGAGGGTGGTTGAAAATGAACAGTGGGTGATCTGTTTTGGACCGTTGGATTAAGATCTAGTGGATCCTATGAATGTGACTGATGGATGAAAAAAATTCAAGTACCTAACGTATAGTCGGTACCATGTTGGTGGCTATTAAGTGTTCAAATGATCAACGGCCGAAAGAGGCTTAGGCACATTGTTGATGATCTATTAGTCATGCTCATCTGGCTAAAAGAGAATCCATCAAATTAATTAATTATATGTTTTGTGTTTTGTAAGAAATTTTTTACCTTACTTGACTTTTTTTCCAGTTAACCCCGTATATAAAAAGATAAAGTCCAACAGAAAGGGATAAGATTATAGACCATATACCATCATTTGGCTTCAGACATTAGTTAGCCAAAGTAATTCAGCAGAGAACAAGCAAGTGAATCAGGTTTTCATGAGAGCACAACAGCTATTAGTGATTAAATTTCAGAACAAGGAAAACCGGAAGGGTACTGAACAAGTAACAATATGAAAATGGTTGACCCATGCTGGCCTTAATACAATCTACACAGGAGATATTTCGTTGAACAATCCAGCATTCAAAGCTTGGATAGGGCAATATGGTACCGGCAGTTTTCTGTTCTCTTCCATATCCAAATATTTTAGGAACTCCTAGCTGAGAAAGTGGCAGCAACCTATAGCTCCCCGAGGTAAATATGCTTATCTCTACTGCAAGATCCTGTGTAGGCATGTTGGGGTGGAAAGTTGTCTCGTTGACAGAACCATTGTGCCCAGGAAGCTTGTATATGTCTATGGAATCCACCTTGAACTCGTGTCCCAGATGTAGACCATGCGATCAGCACTCCCAACGGTGACCTTGCGATTGTCCGGTGACCTGCTACAATTCAACAGTGTCTTCTCAAAGTTGTGTTGATGCCTTGTAAGGGTCTAGATGTTCCGGTTAGCGGAACCAGCACAAGAAGAACACTAGCAAGGGAAAAAAGAGTTAATCTTCAGGGGATGGTAATGCCGCGACAACGACAAGTGAGACATGTTATAGTGTACCCAACTGCTTTAGACACAGGCAGCCCATATTTTTATTAAATCATTAGCAAAAATGTAGTATTGTTCAATAAACAGAGTGATATAAGCCGGGATTTGGCCTTAGCATTCTTCTGTTTTCTCTTCTTAGCTCCATGGTACAAGGATAAGGACGTACCCAGTGCTGAAATCTCCCACGCATGATGGGGTCTAGGGAAGGGAATTTCTAGAAGTCTTACCATTGCATAATAATTGCGGAAAGAGGCTTGTTCGAACCAAAGACCTCCAGGCCACAAGTTGAGAGACTACCACTGCGTCAGGCCTGCCCTTGACCATGGGACATAGATGCTCTAACAAGATAAAGCACCAATATATTTCACACACTTTTTAAATAATTGGCCTAACAACATAAAAAGAGCTGACAATTCTTTCCACTCATTAAATCAATACATTTGGCAAGTTAATTCAGAAGGATCACGCAAGTTAATAAGGTTTTAGAGCGAGTACACACAATTAGTAGTTACTAACTGGAAACGACATGATGGTCACAAGTTTAACAAGAAATGGGAAGGTACAGAAAAAGCAGTGGATCAAAAATGATAGACCAGCTCTGGCTGTAATACAATATACAAAGGTTACATGTAACAAAAAGACCAATGTTGTGTTGTTCTTAGACTTCAAGGACGGAATTGCTATTTGTTTTCCCTATTCACCGTGATAGTACTGTCCAGAGGTACTAGAGTGGTGCTACTTATGCTCACTTCTTAATGTAACTTTGATCGGTTGAGAATTTGATTATTATAATTATTTGATAGAAGTAGAGCATGAGAACTATTTGAAGCTGCTCACTTCGCTCATGCTATGAAAACTACAGATCATCTTTTGAGAACCAAGTGGCCTAACTGTCGAGGCGGGCAAGGTTGATGCATCAGTATAGCACTGAAGATGGATTGGTGGCAGGTGGCTGCGGCGGCCTCATACCCGGCAGGCGTCCTGATTGAGAAGTGCGCCGGACTGGTGGGTGCCCCATACCCGGCAGGCGTCCTGGTTGGGACCTCAGGTCTTAGATGGTAGGTTTGGCTGCGAGGTCTGTTTGGTATTAGGCCCAGACTATCAACATCCCTTCATTAACTGGATAAGAGTAGCGACAGATGTTTCCTAGATGGTGGCTTTAGTCTTACTGTTGTATGACTTTGCAAGGTCTTGTGTGCATTATTAATAAAGTGGTTGCATGCATCGTCCAGATGCAGAGGCCGGAGGTCATCCTTCATTTCTAAAAAAAAAGAATTCAGATAATGCAGTTTTTCTGGGGCATGCTTGTGTACAATCAAAGATTGCCTATTCAATATGTTGGCAAGCTAATATCAAAACATCCTAGATATTAACATCTTATATGGAGATTAGCAAGAGCATTCAGCATTTGATTAATTAGTACCTAATATTTTGTATTTCCCCACACAGTAAGACAATAATTTGTATCACAGGAACCATGTCCTAGCCTCTCTCGACATGGAGAGCCCTACTCATCGTTAATTCTAGAATGTCCTTCCTGCACCAACTAAATAACGTGGCATGGTAGAGTAATGTTGTAAAGTAGACGCATGGCTAAATTTTGGTCAACTGCGAGCTTATCTATTCCTAATGCCTCCCAAAACAAACATATTTGTGGTAGGGCGCGGCTTACCAGCATAAAATTATGCCAGTTGTCTTGACTCTTGAGGAGTACTGTATTCATGGTAGCTAGCTCCCTTGAGATATGCATGCCATGCATATATGTTTTTTAGCCCGCCTATGGCTAGTTGCGCATATGATAAATCATAGTGGATGGGAGATATTCGAACTAGTTGGTTACTACAAACCATTGAGGATAGGAGCTATATATGCACCCACACCAGAGAGGATGTTGAAGGAAATGAAGACGATAATAACTCGTAGACATGGTAAATGCCATGTACCATCGAAGATCAATCATTGTTTTAAATGATCTTTTATATTAATTTATCAACATAGAGTCATTATACCCACGTTCAACCAGACACAATGGCGCTGACTCAAACAAAACACCACAGCTCGACCCTCTAGAAAACCTAGTCAAGCCATAGGCAACACCATTGCCGCATTTGGAGATTCTCGATAACCTGAAACCCTGCAGTTGTCCATGTTAGAATTAGTTGTTCTATAGGGATAGAATTCTCTTTGAATTGTAAACCTATTCTATCTCTTCTTCTGTTTCAACCTCTCCCGAATATCTCTCTGTAAACCGATCGATCTAGCCTCGATCCAAACTTGTAAGCCACGGCATATGTTCCATATAATGCAATGCGGCCCGAGCAAAGGGTTCTACACTTCCCATATTATTTGACATGGTAACAGAGCCTCTTCCTCAACAAAAACGCATCTAGCTACCTTCCTCCATCGAGAGCATGTCTACCACCTCCGCCGCCATGTCGCCCAGCACCATGGGTGCACTTTCCACCACCTCCTCCTCCACCTTCGCCTCCTCATCCACCACCACCACCTCATCCCTTGGACCACCACCACAGGAGAAGCTGACGAGGGGGAACTTTCTTCTCTGGAAGGCCGTCGTGCTGCCGCAGATCAAAGGAGCACAGATGGAGCATCATCTCGACGAGAAGAGCCCGGCACCGCCACCCACCCTCACCATCACCAAGGACGGCAAAGAAGAGCAGATCGCCAACTTTGCAAATACCCTCTGGTATGCACAACAGCAACAACTTCAAGGATATTTGATGGGCTCTCTTTCCCGTGATATTCTTGCACAGGTCGCCACGTTACAGACGCAGGCCGAAGTTTGGCGTGCCATTCATGCCATGTTTGCTGCTTAGAGTCAAGCTCAAGCCATAAACACCCGCATCGAGCTGACCAATCTTCAGAACGGTAATATGACCATGGCTGAGTACCTTGGCAAGATTGAAAGTCTTACAGATGAAGTTGCCTGCACGGCCACCGCGCTCTCCGATCCGGAGATCGTCTCCAAAATTCTCGCCGGACTGGACATGGAATATAACCCTGTCGTCTCGGCGCTTGCTGCTCGGGTGGAACCGATCACGGTTCAGGAGCTCTACAGCCAGCTCCTGAGCTTTGATGCTCGCCTCAGTCTTCTTCACGGCACCAGCCTTCGCCAATCTTCTGCCAACGCTGTCTCTCGTGGTCGCGGTCGTGGGCGCGGTCACCAGGGGCAGCCCCGCACCGGTGGGCGCGGGCGTGGCCACCTTCAGGGAGATGGCGGCTACAACAGCTCTGGTGGCGGCGGCTACAACAACTCCAGCAACTACACCAACGAACCAGCAGGCAGCGACTTCAACAACAACTCCGGCCGCCGCTCCTCTTCCTCCCGAGGGCGCCCTCGGTGCCAACTCTGCAAAAAGGCAGGACATGAAGTTCTGGATTGTTGGCATCAGTATGATGAAGATTTTGTCCCCGACGCACGTCTTGTTGATGCAGCTATGCGCGAGCAAGGGGGCGATGGCGTGTGGTACGTCGACTCTGGTGCAACCGACCACGTTACTGGTGAACTAGAGCAACTCGCTCTCCGGGAGAAATACCTTGGCAACGATCAGATTCACACTGCAAGTGGTGGAGGTATGGATATTGGACACATTGGTCAAGCTTTTATTAATTCTCCTACTCTTAAACGTGATCTTGTTCTAAACGATGTCCTTCATGTTCCACAAGCTGATAAAAACCTTGCCTCTATGTCTCGTTTAGCCACCGATAATAATGTCTTCTTTAAAACTCATCCTCGTTACTTTTTTTATAAAGGATCGGGCAACGAGGGAACTTCTACATCACGGTAGATGCATTGGAGTGCTCTACCCCATCTCATCCGGAGTTTTGAACCACAAGCACCGTCATGCTTATTCTGTCATCAAGCCCTCTTTGGCACGGTGGCATCAAAGATTAGGACACCCATCATCAGTCATAGTCAAACAAGTAGTTAATAAAGGCAATTTGCCCTTGTCATATAGTCAATCCAGTGAGTCTGTTTGTGAAGCTTGTCAGTGTGCCAAGAGTCATCAACTCCCTTATCCTAGGTCAAACAGTGTGTCTCATGCTCCTTTATAGCTTATTTTCAGTGATGTATGGGGGTCATGCTAGAGATTCTTTTGGAAGAAAAAATGCCTGTTTCATTGATGATTTTAGCAAGTTTACTTGGATTTACTTATTAAAGCACAAATCTGAAGTTTTTTCTGTGTTTCAAGAATTCCAAAAGCTTGTTGAAAGGCACTTTAACAGGAAAATTTTGGCAGTCCAAAGTGACTGGGGAGGGGAGTATGAAAAGGTCAACTCCTTTTTCCGTAGCATAGGCATTAAACATCAAGTCTCTTGCCCTCATGCTCAGCAGCAAAACGGCTCTGCTGAGAGAAAACATCGCCACATTGTTGAAGTTGGTCTTTCCCTTCTTGCACATGCCTCCATGCCTCTCAAATATTGGGATGAAGCATTTATCGCAGCCACCTATCTTATCAATCGTCTTCCGAGTAAAGTCATTGGTAATTCCACTCCATTAGAGCGATTATATCATCAAACACCCGATTATAACTCTCTTAAAAATTTTGGGTGTGCTTGCTACCCAAATTTACGTCCATATAATCGCCACAAGCTCGAGTTTCGATCCACCCAATGTGTTTTTCTTGGCTATAGTAATCTCCACAAAGGGTACAAATGCTTAGAGATTGCAACTGGCCGTATCTATATCTCTAGAGACGTTGTTTTTGATGAAACTCTTTTTCCGTTCGCCAAACTTCACCCAAATGCTGGAGCTCTCCTGCGTGCTGAAATAGCCCTTCTTCCAGATCACGGGGGAGAATTATATAAAGCTGATCCTGTGAAGAATTCCATAAAAAATTCAGATTCTAGTGATATTTGTGCATATTCGGGTCATGATTTCATGTATGCAGAAACAGACAAAGAAGGTGCTGGATCCCATGCAGATTCAGGTGGCAGCGGCGTTCAATCCGAGGCAGATCCCCGCGCTAGTCCCGCTGTCTCCAGCGTCGCGCGATCCAAGGACGATTGCGGGCATCCGCATGCAGCCAATCGCGTTGGGGCGGCTGACAGGCCCGACCGCATGGAGCCCACCGTCTCAGCCGCGCTGGTGGCCGACAGCCCGTGTGCAGCGGGGCCCGATGCTGAGCCCACCTCGTTAGGAGCGGACGGGGGCGAATCACCTCGCGCCACCAGCCCGTGGGCCGACCCAGGAACCGACAGCAGCATGCCTGGCACGTCTGCGTCGTGATCCGCCTCGGATCGGGAGCCAGATCGGGAACCTGCGGCTGTCTCGGTTGCAGCTGATCTCTCAGGATCTTCTGTGGCGCAACAGACAGCGACTGCCACATCGGGATCTTCTGTGCAAACTTCACCAGCAGCAGCTCCGCGACGCCATACACTATCTCAGTCAGGTATTATCAAGGCAAAAGAATATACTGATGGTACTATAAGGTATGACAGGGTCAAAAGAGCTTTCCTTAGTAGTTTTGGTGAACCAACCCACTTGCATGATGCACTTAATCATAAAGAATGGAAGGAGGCTATGGATAGTGAATACAATGCACTCATGAAAAACAAAACTTGACACTTAGTACCACCAAGGAAGGGAAATAATGTTATAGATTGTAAATGAGTATACAAGATCAAGAGAAAATCTGATGGAAGTATAGACAGGTACAAGGCTAGATTAGTTGCTAAAGGATTTAAACAAAGGTTTGGCATTGATTATGAAGATACCTTTAGTCCTGTTGTTAAGGTAGCTACTATTCGGCTTGTGTTGTCTATTGCTATTTCCAGAGGTTGGAGCCTACGGCAGCTAGACGTTCAGAACACGTTTCTTCATGGCGTTCTTAAGAAGTTTTCATGCGGCAACCACCGGGATATGAGAATCAAAGCACACCACATTATGTCTGTAAGTTGGATAAAGCTTTATATGGTTTGAAACAGGCCCCTAGAGCTTGGTACTCAAGATTGAGCATGCAGTTACAACAACTTGGGTTTACACCATCAAAAGTAGATACATCTTTGTTCTTTTACAATAAAGACAATATCACTATATTTGTGCTTGTTTATGTTGATGATATAATTGTTGCTAGTTCAAGCTCAGATGCCACCACCTGTTTGCTTAAGGGTCTGAAATTGGAGTTTGCTCTTAAGGATCTAGGTGATCTTCACTACTTTCTTGGAATAGAGGTTAACCAGGTAAAGGATGGCATACTTCTCACACATGACAAATATACTACTGATATTCTCAGGAGAGTGGGTTTGGAACATTGTAAACCTGTGAGTACACCAATCTCAACCTCAGAAAAACTTACAGTTGAAAGTGGAGAAGTGCTTGGACCAGAGGATGCAACAAATTACAGAAGTGTTGTAGGTGCTTCACAATATTTGACTCTTACACGTCCTGGCATTTCTTATTCTGTGAACAAAGTATGTCAATATTTACATGCACCTAGAACTACTCATTGGACTGCAGTCAAGAGAATTTTGAGATATCTTAAGTTTTCAGAGGGACTTGGGCTTCATATTGCCAGGTCTTCATCCATGCTTGTTACTGCATATTCTGATACAGACTGGGTAGGTTGTCCTGATGAAAGAAGGTCCACAGGTGGTTTTGCTATGTTTCTGGGAACAAACCTTGTATCATGGAGTGCAAGAAAATAGGCTACAGTTTCAAGGTCTAGTACTGAGGCTGAGTATAAAGCTTTGGCTAATGCAACAGCTGAAGTAATGTGGATACAGACTTTACTTTATGAGTTTGGAATTAAAGCTCCACAAGCTGCTAGGTTATGGTGTGATAACATTGGTGCCACCTATCTTTCAGCTAATCCTGTTTTCCATGCACGAACCAAACATGTTGAAGTTGATTTTCACTTTGCCAGAGAAAGAGTAGCTCGAAAGCTACTTAACATTCGGTTCATACCCACAGGAGATCAACTTGCAGATGGCTTTACAAAACCACTCACCATGAGACGGCTAGATGAGTTCAAGTACAATCTTAACCTTGGCAAAGCTTCATGAGGTTTAGATTGAGGGGGAGTGTTAGAATTAGTTGTTGTATAGGGATAGAATTCTCTTTGAATTGTAAACCTATTCTATCTCTTCTTCTGTTTCAACCTCTCCCGAATATCTCTTTGTAAACCGATCGATCTAGCCTCGATCCAAACTTGTAAGCCACGGCATATGTTTCATATAATGCAATGCGGCCCGAGCAAAGGGTTCTACGCTTCCCATATTATTTGACAGTCCCAACAAATTCCTTGAATCCTTGGTAATACCACCGATCGATGAGGGCCTAGATGATGCTCACACAGTCATCGGCAAAAAGGTACTATCCTACGCAAACCTCTCACACACGCCTCAGCTTGACCAATCTCAGACTGACGGTGTGCCATACAAACCACGGGACCGCTGCATCCTCGCCTTGCAACACCGCTCCCCAAGTTCCTTGTTTCGTATCTTGAATGCAGCTCGCATCCACATTCAGTTTGGAGGAACACTCCTCTCTGATAGCGACCACATGCCATTTTCCTTCTGCACCTAACTCTGTCGAGCCTGCTTGTATCAACTGTAGCGAATCAACATAACTTCAAAGGAAATTAGAGGAAGCATGGATCGATGCCTTTTCGCCTCCAAAACAATATTGTTTCTGAGCTGACAGGCCCGCCACTGGCGGAAGCTTTGCTCTGTTAAAGACTTAATCATATGAAAATTCCAAATCGCTCATAGTAAGAAACACACTCCCACTCGGATATGAGCGTTCAATTTGGGGTGAGGCCCAACCAACCAGTTCCCGAACAGATTCATAATGCTAGCGGGGATGGGATGGGAAGATTAAAATCTACTTAGACCATGCGCCAAATAAAGCTAGAGGTGCAGCTCCATGCATAGGCAACATAGCCTACAGTTGCCACGACAACTGGTGGCCAGGTCCCTTCTCATGATAGCCTTAGCGGCGGTCATGAAAGTTTGACTTGATCTTAGAGCCCATCCATAGGGTCATATGTATGTGAGGGTTGGGATGGAGGTTTCTCCCTCTCGCGCAGGTGGCTGTGCGCGTCTGACCAGATCTGGTAGCAGCTGGTCACTATGGATTGTGATGGCCACCGGAAGGTCTTTGTGTGTGTTCCTCCTTCCGGATCCGGTGGCTGATTTCGAGGGTGAGATGCAAACTATGTATGACGGCATGTCACATAGGGATGGTAGTGCTGCGGGCGGGCTCACATCGCATGCAGATACTGGGATCACGGAAAAATGGTGGTGACAACACTTGCGCGACATCGATGGTGGTCCTACTTGAGCACTGGTCTCGAGCTCCGGGGTAAAAGCCTTGGTCTGGCCCGAATTGGTTACAGCTGGCAATGGTGATGTCTTTAGATCATTACCTTCTTGGAGTCATTGCTCCAAGATGCTCGAACATGCTATTCAGGGTGAAAACCTAGATTCTAGCTTTTCGCGGTTGGATCTAATAACGGAGGCGCTTGAGCGTGTCTCTCTTCCTAAAAGCATTGAAGAGCCTTGTCGTCTGTGTGGTCTCATGAGATGGCTTGTGTGGATACAATCATTGTTGTAGTTTGCCGATCGTGGACTTGGTCATTTTGGTTTTTTCCTTGTCTACACATAACTTTGGTCTTATATGACTTTGCTATTTGTTGGCGTGTTTTTTATGTGTATGCGTCGATGTTAGTTGTATGCATCCTAACTATGCAGATGTCGGATGTGTGCTCATTGTTTTGTATCCTCTTGATGCTCCATTTTAACCCAATAAATCCACCTTTTGTCAGACTATGAGAATTGTGCGTGTGTGTAGTCTCCCTTGGTGCTTGTTCTAGATGTATCATTGAGGTATTCGCACAGTTACATGTCCAATGGTCTGTGGGAGCAGTGGCTCACGGTCCATCGAGGAGTTTTTGGCGAATAGTTGCCTATGTTAGTCTCAAGCAGTCCAGTACACTGCCAAATTCCTCTGCCGGCCAGCACCCCTGCATTTCACCAACCCTTGAGTATTTTTAATCAACTGCTTCTCTTGACGTTTATCTTGTGCCGGTTCTCGCAACCGTACTAGGATACAGAAAAACAACCAAAGTGGAGCGATGCCATGTCACCTCAATCTTTTTGCTATCCTCTGCTTAGCACCACGAGACATGTTCAAAAGAATATCATCTAGCAAACATAGAAAGAAGTTGACAACTCATGCTACTAGTTGACTCGATACTTTGCTGAACTGATCCAGCAGATGACAACCAAGTGAAGTTTTTCCAAAGGTCACACACAGATGCTAGACCCACTGTACTATAATCCACAGAGATTGTGCATGATAAAAGGATGGATATTCAGGTGTGGTGTGTGCTTCGACTTCAAAAGACAGAGTTGGTATTTTTTTTCCTCTATCCACCACTGTCAGAGTGATCAGTGGCGCTTGATCGGTGCTACTCCGCGGTATGCGCTGAGTTTACAAGGTAACTTTGGTCATTGCAGAATTGGATTCTTATTATTATTTTGACATGGAGTTGGATTTTTTTTTTTGATAAAAAGACAGGCAAGAGAAGTATTCGAAAAATGCGCAGTAGGCTCATACTATTAAAATTAGATAGCATCTTTTAAGAATTGAATGCCATAAGCCGCATAACTTCTGAGGTGAATAGAGATCGTAATTGTAGCATATGCTTGGTTTCCAAGTAAAAAATAACTAGTCAATGCGTTGAAGACCAAAACTTGACAAAAAATGAACCTGCAGTAGCAAATGGTATTTTTATGGTCACCAGGAGATACGCAGCGACAAGTTTATATATTCCTAATGCCTCCCAGATCTAACACATTTTGTGATGCTGTGCAATTTTGACAGAATAAAATTAGGCAATTTGTCTTGACTCCTCCAGAATACTGTACCCATAGTGGCTAACTCAGTTGAGATAAATAGCCCATGTATATAACTTTCTTTAGTCCGCCACCTGACCACTACAATAAACCATGATGGATGAGAGATATTCTGGCCAGCTAGTTGATAACTATAAACCATTGTGGATGAGAGCTATATGTATGCGTGCACACCAAAGGACAGCTAGGAAGAAATAAAGACGATAATAACTCGTCGACAAGGTAGTTTGACTTGCTACATTTTTTTCCTTTCAAATAGTAAGCATTGAGGGATTTAGCTGGAGGTATACACGCATTCCTCTAAGTGAGCTTGCTACACTTGGCTGCATATCAACATACTCCCTCCGTTCCAAAATAGATGACCCAACTTTGTACTAAAGTTAGTATAAAGTTGAGTCATCTATTTTGGAACGGAGGGAGTAGAAGATTTCTCTGGAGTTGCATCCACTCCGGCTAAGTGATCAGCTTGCTATACTTAGCTGGATATCTCTACTATCTAAAAAGAACCTAAGTTTCCTTTTCCTTTTGGACCGCATTCTGCCAGCCTTCGTCACACCTCCCCCAGTTGGTTTTCCTCGCGTCCAATGTCCTGGATTTTCTCCCACGGTTTAAGGTTTATGGTAAAACTTAAAAAACCCGGCCATAATAGCTAATCGATCAGCCACAATCAGGCACCTCCTATCCAGCATCGAAAGCCCATATCTCTCCTACGCTGGATGGTAGCTAGTAACTGCTGCATGTGCATCGTGCTTGTGCCTCCCGTCGCTGCCGTCACCCGGATCGCGTCACGGTCCCTGCCGCCATCCAATAGGTCACGTCCGCCTCGCCCCATCTTCCAGGCGGCCCTAATAAGCACCGCAGAGCTATAGCTTGGATCCGTTCGTGGTCCTTACTCACTCCTATGGACTCCAGGAAGCCTTTGGTTATTGGGTGCAACCAATGGGAGATGGTAGCTTGGGTTATATTCAACCGATTTGAATGGCGCTCACATAACAAGATAGGAGTCTAGAGAGCTTATCCTTCTTATCACCGTACCGATTGTCCTTGTCCGCATGTAATTTTCCTTATTTTACTTTGTTCTGCTTCATTTGCGAGTTGTAAGACTTTTATGCCGATACTTTTTGGATTGTTAATAAGATGGCCGCATGCATCATCATGATGCAGAGGCCGGGGCATGCCTCCATTCCCAAAAAATAAGCACCGCCGTCTCCCGCCGTCGCCGTGTTCCACCATGACGTTCTCGACAACAGGACGCCCCCACCCCGCCTCGCCACATCTTCCAGCTTGCTTGATCAGTGCATGCAACTGTACGCATACCCATCTTGCAAGGTACGCCGCAGCAGCGGCACTAGGGATATCGTAGCTGGCTGGACTTTATCACTGCATACAAACCTACGCAGATCCATCTTGCCAGGTACGCAGAAGAACTGGATTAAAGTATGCCTTTAGTCTGATTTGTCCTAGATTAGTACAGGATTATTCGAAACTTGTGATGCATTCTACTCAATCCAGTGCTGAAGTCTTGTCTCATGTCGTTTCAGTTGGTTTCCAAACATGCTCAAGGTCTTGCTATTGGGTTCTATTGGTTTATAGCATGGTACATTTTTTGGATGGCCGTCCGGATGCAGAAAGAAGCCATTCGGACGGCGCACCACCACTACACCGAGGAGGTAGTGCAAAGGACCCAAGTCTTTGATGGCGAACTCAGCACGAAGACGAGCCGTGAGCTGACTGAGAAGACCAGTCATACATGACGTTAGGATGATGTCGTCGACATAGAGCAGCAAGTAGGCCGTGTCAGAGCCCTGATGATAAACGAAGAGCGATGCATCCGAGCGGGTGGAGCGGTACCCAAGCTGGTGAAGAAACGCCGCGATGCGCTGGTACCAAGCGCGCGGAGCCTGCTTGAGTCCTTACAAGGACCGCAAAAGCAGGCACACGTGGTCAGGAAGCTCCGGGCCAACAAACCCGGTGGGCTGCTGGCAGAAGACCTGCTCCTCAAGGTGACCATGGAGGAAGGCATTGTAGACGTCCATCTGGTGCACCGGCCAAGCATGGGAGGCCGCAAGGTGGAGAACCATGCGTATCGTGTCGGGCTTGATGAGCGGAGCGAAAGTGTCTGTGAAGTTGATGCCACCACGCTATCGGAAGCCACGAACGACCCAGCGCGCTTTATAGAGGCCAAGGGTACCATTGGGACGGAGCTTGTGTTTGAAGACCCACTTCCCGGTAATCACATTGGCGTGCCGGGGACGGGGAACAAGCTGCCACGTCCAGTTGCGCAACAAGGCGTCTGTCGGTGTCAAAACCGGCGGATCTCGGGTAGGGGGTCCCGAACTGTGCGTCTAAGGCGGATGGTAACAGGAGGTAGGGGACACGATGTTTTACCCAGGTTCGGGCCCTCTTGATGGAGGTAAAACCCTACGTCCTGCTTGATTTATTCTTGATGATATGGGTATTATAAGAGTTGATCTACCGCGAGATCGGAGAGGCTAAACCCTAGAAGCTAGCCTATGGTATGATTGTATGTTGTCCTACGGACTAAAACCCTCTGGTTTATATAGACACCGGAAGGGGTTAGGGTTACACAAGGTCGGTTACAAAGGAGGAGATATCCATATCCGTACTACCTAGCTTGCCTTCCACGCCAAGTAGAGTCCCATCCGGACACGAGACGAAGTCTTCAATCTTGTATCTTCATAGTCCAACAGTCCGGTCAAAGGATATAGTCCGGCTGTCCGGAGACCCCCTAATCCAGGACTCCCTCAGTAGCCCCTGAATCAGGCTTCAATGACGATGAGTCCGGCACGCAGTGTTGTCTTCGGCATTGCAAGGCGTGTTCCTCCTCCGGATACACCACGGAAGAGTTCGAATAAAAGGATAGTGTCCGACCCTGCAAAATAAGTCCCACATACCACCGTAGAGAGAATAATTTTCCACAAATCTAATCTGCTGACATGTTTTGGCAACATGACATCAAGCCATGGCTCGGCGATTATTCGAACCGTTTTTTTAACTAGCCCCGCACATAATGCAATGCAGTTTCTTGACACGTCTTGTCAAAGAAGAGATCGTGTCCCCCTTATTACGGGATTCTCATCAATACGATCCTGGGTAACCCAACCACGCCTAGGACTCCTAGATTTTAGGCAAGTCCCAAACGGCTACGAGGAGGACGCTTGATATTCACCCTCTTTATAAAGGGACACGGCTTTTACTTTTTCCCTCCCGTGCTCAATCGAATCCTTAACTCCGCCTATGTCTTCTAGGCATAGCCGGTCCCAAGCCCGGGTAAAGAAGGAGGGTTGTGATAGGCTTGGCGAGCCAACGTAAAAACTAGCCAGTCCCATAGGTATGAAACCGATTTGAGAGAGAGTAGTACTAGGATGGGTGACCTCCTGGGAAGTCCTTGTGAAAGAGTTTCATATCTAAGGGTTGTGATAGGCTTGGCGAGCCAACGTAAAAACTAGCCAGTCTTTTGGGTATGAAACCCATTTGCGCGAGAGTAGTACTAGGATGGGTGACCTCCTGGGAAGTCCTCGTGAAAGGGTTTCATATCTAGCCTACCCCAACTTGTTTGGGATCAAAGGCTTCGTAAGTAAGTAAGTAAGTAAGTGCTCAATCGAATCCTTCCCCCGCCTCGAGTTCTAACACCCAAAGCCCAGGTCAGGTGCTTCGGATCTCCAATCATGTCCGGATCCAGCCTCCAGGGCCGGTGGATGCCTTCCTCCGTAAAGGGAGAGGACATCAAAAAGTTGAGGGAGGAAAGATACCTGACCGCCGAAGTTTCGCATCGGCTGCCTGCCCGAGGGCAGGTCGTCCCTACTCCTGAACCCAATGAAGACGTCGTGTTCATCTCCCACTTCCTCCAAGGACTAGGCCTCACTCTGGATCCCTTCGTTAGGGGTTTGATGTTTTATTACGGGCTTGATTTCCACGATCTAGCCCCGGATTCCTTTATCCACATCTCGGCATTTATTGTCGTATGTGAGGCCTTCCTCCGCATTGCCCCTCACTTCGGCCTGTGGCTCAAGACCTTTGATGTGAAGCCGAAGACGGTTGAGGGGCGGCATGCAGCGTGCAGAGGGGCATTAATAAGCAAGATCGCTGGAGCTCCGTGGCCAAAGGGCTCCTTTCCAGAGGTGTCCGGATTATGGCAACGGGAGTGGTTCTACGTTACCGCTCCCAGAAGTGCCAAGTGGGTAGCTTCCCCCGCCTTTCGCTCGGGCCCTCCACCACAACTGATGTCATGGATCAGTAGGGGGCTGAGCTGGGGTCCAGCCAAGGATGTGCCCATACTGCAGAGCCGCATCCGAGATATCTTCGAGGGAGATTTTAGTTTGGTTATGGTAGTGCAAGTCATGCTGGTTCGTCGAGTCCAGCCTTGCAAACGCCGGCCCCTCCGCTTGTGGGAATTCAACCCAGAAGGACCGCGCGCTATTCAGAATTTCCTCGGCCTGATGCACGAGGAGATGTACAAGTCGTTCTTCGGACCCCAAATAGAGTGTCCAAACACCTCCGAGGACGTGGGCCTGAGCAGCAACCGCATCGTGGCCCAAGTAAGTAATCCTCTAGTCGAACACACTGTCTTTAATTTATCACAACGTCATTCTGAAGAATTGCTTTTTGACCAGGACTGGATAACAAAGGTGAAGATGATCCGGTGTTCGGCCCCCTTCCCGAAGGCTTGGACAATCCGGTGCTGGAAAAGATGCTCGAGCCAGCACCTTGCCCGGTGCCCTCAAAGGAAGATGAAGGGGGGAATAAAGAGGGCGAAAGCAGGCCTCCACCGCTACCTATTCCAACCGAGGGAACGAGCGCCATCGTGAGGGAGGATAACCAAGGTAAGGAATCTGACATTCCCTCGCCCCGGGGGAGGAAGAGGACTACCTCTGATGATCCGGAAACCAAGGTTTCCAAACGGGGGAAGAAAACTCCACCAGAGGGTCCCGCCTTGGAGGGTGCTCTTGCCGCACAAAGTCCGTGCGGGGATCAGCCCTCTAACAAGCTGTAAGTAATCAAAAAGTACTTAATAGTGAAGATATACTACCTTACTTCTGAGGAAGATAACCGAAGCATTTATCTTGCAGTTCGGATCTGAGCCCTTCTCAGCAGAGCTCGTCTTCGGGGGATCTTCTTCCGGAGATGATGAAGAGCTAAAAGCCTCTCCCGGACTCCCCGGCTCAAGAAGCGGGCGACCTTGAAGTGTCATCACGGAGAGTTTCTCCGGATCCGGCAAGGCCAAAAGGTAATCCCATGGTCACCTGAAGCCCTCAGTATCCGGCTCTTGAAGAGAGCAATCAAAAGAGTACGGCACCATCTGGTATGCGGTCGGACGTACTGAAGGGTCTGCTAGAGCGAGCGACTATCTCAGAAGAGCACCGTACATTAATGTGTACGATGATTGAAAGGATTTCGTCCACCGAAAACGGGTTGCATGAAGCCTTTATGAGTCTACTGACAGGCTTTGAGGTACGTGAAATGATATACATTTGTGATGGTACTGCACATTTTAGGTGTGCCCCGTGTAGATAGTAGCCCTGAGACTCTAGTTGTCGTCGAGAACGGCGGCGAACAGAGGATCATAGTCCCAGGTAATAACCAGACCGCCTTTATGTGCAGGTGTCTGAATCTCCGGTGGCTAGCCGGACTGATGGGGTTGCCGAACTAGAGCGGCGACTGGATGCGGCGGATGCCGACATCGAGCTTGTTAACAAGCGGCTTGACGAGGCACAGGGTAGGTGATATTTATAGTGGATGTCACATAGTAAGAGCAGCGTGATGCCAGTATCTTTAATATGTTGTGACTGCAGATGGAGCTGCCACCATGGAGGCCCTGCGGGCGGAGCTTGCCCGTGCCAAGGAGCAAGCAAGGAGTAGTAATGCGGCCGCTTTGGAGGCGGCCGAAGAGTTGAGAGCCGAGAAGGCCGCTCCTAACGAGAGCAAAGAGAAAATGGCCAAAATGGCTGTGAAGTTAAAAGACACTGCCGACCGCTGCCAACTTTTTGAAGAAGAAAATCGGGCGAAGGCTACGGACCTTGAAAAGGCCACAATGGCGACCAAAGACACCCGCTCTGCAATGAGAGCGAAGAAGGAGGAACTGCGTGAAGCCGGGGACATTGTGGCTGGGAAGCCCTTTATGCTGCGGAGGAAGTTCGGCGATCCGCGGTATGCCCCTATGGATCGGCTGTGGAGTTCGGCCGACGCCTATCAGGGCTTAGCGGCAAGCACTGTCGATGCGGCTGAATACTTCCGAGATCAAACAGATCGTGAAGTGGACAAGCTATTCTGGTCGCAATTTAACATTCCAAAGCATCCGCTTCCTTTGACTGATCAGCTTGCCGAATGGGCCGAACTCAATAGATTGTCCGGACTCACCATGAGGTTTGTCGTGGATCATCTGTTGCCGGAAAGGCCGAAGCCGAACAGCTATTTTAGCTTGGTGCAGCAGTTCCTTGGTGCGGTGCCACATATTAATGCGATGAAGAGGTCGGCGTGCATAGAAGGCTCGCGGATGGCCCTTGCCCGTGTCAAAACATACTGGGCGGAGATGGATGCCACCACTGTCGTGGCGCAGGGTTCGGCCATAGGCCGAGTGGCTGCCGAGCACTATTTTAAAAAAGTTATTGAGGGCGCTCGTTTGATAGAGGCCCAGTGCTCGAAGAATGTTATGTTTGAGTGACATGTATTCCTATTGTAAAAACAACATTTTATTGAATTTATCAAGGCTGTATTTATAATTTTGCCCGAAAGTATTGTGATGCCTCCTGTGCGGCCGTTTATGTATATATGTATATAACCTGAAAGATTGCAATCGTCGGCTTCAGCCCCCACGCATATAATGCGGGGCTGTTCACAGAAGACGCGTATTCACACTTAATCCAACGTCTTGGTCCTATTAAGAAGGTGATAGCGCAGCGAACTAGGCAACCGGATTATAATGCTTTAACACTTTCACTTAGCTATATGAGTTTGACAGTGGGGCTACTATATAGCCCCTGATGGCTCCGCACTCATCCGGATTCGGGGTGCGTACATGCCTGACCGGAAAACGGCCCTTCGGTAATGCGGAGGAATCCCAAAGATTCCAATAGGTCATCGAGTGGTTGACCAGTGTCACGCTATATCATGACAGTCAGTTTTCGGCTTTCTCTACTGAGGTGCTCGTCCGGATGAACCAGGGAATAATCGCAGTAGTTCTCCTGGTGCCGCCTTAGCCGATAGAGCGGAACGTAAGGCAGCAAAACACAGGAGCCGGGCAAACCCAATATTTGACCAAAGACATGATTCGGAGCTGATGCATATAAGGTCAAACTCGCGACGCTGAACACTCCCTAAGGTATTCGGTCTTTATGGTGTAAACCGGGTCTAAACGGTACCCTTTGTAATAAGCCCCTGGTGTCCAGGTACGTGCATTATTCTGGCGTGGCCACATGCCAAGATGTCAGCATCCTTCTCGATTGTACTGAGAAACCGAGGGATGTAAATCAACAAGAGACAATAAAAAAGGTTTACGCAGGGTCTTAATCTACAAAGAATCCTTGGAACGGGTCCCTCCTGCACGTCTGCGCCTGTGTCTCCGTTGTGCCGTATTCTGGACTTCTGAAAAAGAGAGGCACTTGATTGCCGTGCAAAAGTTAAGTTATACTAAATAAACAATATATAGTTGAAATTGAGTAAAGGTGAGTCTTATTGCCACTTTTGCGTGCGCGTTGAGACCCTTGTATTGTAATAGGGGTATGGCCATCAAACCTGTATTAATTACGTATAGCTGCGCCGGACTCGTCTAACCGCATCTGTGGTCTTAATGACCTGTCAAATACTTGAGTTGGTGAGGCCGTTTAGTGTGCGGCGGCCAAGGCGGCCGCACCGTCTTCGGCGCGCAAGGAGCACTCAATATTTCCATTTATTGTGAAAATGCCGCGTGGACCGGGCATCTTGAGCTTGAGGGAAGCGTAATGCGGTATTGCGTTAAAGCGAGCGAAAGCTTCGCGTCCGAGTAGTGCTTTCACTGCGGAAGTTATCGGGGAAGCCGAATATAACCTCTAGTAGTAGGGAGCCCCTGCAATGAGCCTCCGGGCCTGGCGTTACTCCTTTAAAGATAGCATTGTTGCGGCAAATTTTTGTTGGGTTTATCCCTATTTTGCGGACTGTGTCCTGATATATCAGATTTAAACTGCTGCCGCCGTCCATCGGGACTCGTGTGAAGTGGTATCCGTCAATTATTGGATCTAATACCAAGGCAGCCCATCCTGCACGCCGGATACTAGCCGAGTAATCCCGATGGTTGAAGGTGATCGGTTGGGACGAGCAGTGGCGGAGCTCCGCGGTGATAGGCCCTGGGGTATGTTTCTCTAAAGGTGTCGCTTTGTTTCTCCCTTTTATCACGTGTAACATGTTGACTGTTTTGACTTCTGGTGGGAATTTCTTTTGTTCCCCTGTGCTTTGCTTGCGAGACTCGTCCTCGTCTTCACTTGGTGTATCCTGCCCCTTGTATTCGGCATTGAGCCTGTTGGACTATTTGAAGACCCAACATTCTCTGTGGGTATGATTTGCAGGTTTATCAGGGTTGCTATGGATCTGACATATTTGGTCCAGAATTTTGTTTAGGCTGGATAGTTCGTCTCTGTTGCCTGTGGAGGGCGGCTTCTGCTGGCCTGGCCGAGAGCTTCTAAATCCGGCGTTTACCGCCGTGCTCTTTGGGTTGTCTTCTTTATTCCAGCGCTTATTCTTGCTGCGCCGTGATTTCCCGTTTCCATCCCTGACTTCAGATATACTTGGGTCGCTGGTGCTGCATCGGGCTAACCAGCTGTCCTCACCCGCGCAAAAACAGGTCATGAGGCTTGTTAATGCTGCCATTGTTCTCGGCTTTTCTTGACCGAGGTGTTTGTCAAGCCATTCGTCTCGAACGCTATGCTTGAAAAAGCTGCTAAGGCTTCGACGTCCGGACAGTCGACTATTTGGTTCTTTTTAGTAAGGAACCTGTTCCAAAGTTTTCGGGCTGACTCACCGGGCTGTTGAGTTATATGACTTAAATCGTTTGCATCCGGTGGTCGGACATATGTCCCTTGAAAATTTGCCCGAAAGGCATCTTCGAGCTCTTCCCAGCTTCCGATGGAGTTTTCGGGGAGGCTTTTAAGCCAGTGCAGAGCTGGCCCTTTGAGCTTGAGGGGTAAATACTTGATGGCGTGGAGATCATCTCCTCGAGCCATGTGGATATGGAGGATGTAGTCCTCAATCCAGACCCCAGGGTCTGTTGTTCCGTCGTACGCCTCTATGTTTACGGGTTTGAATCCCTCTGGAAATTCATGATCCAGCACCTCGTCGGTGAAACATAGAGGGTGTGCGGCACCCCTGTATTTGGGTGTACCGTGGTGTTTGGATATTTGTTGTGTTGCATTGTATGTTGGAGCGCGCTTGCGTGGTCCATAGATGGATCTGGTTGCGCCGTCCTTTTGATGCGAGCCCTTACGCGGATCGCGTACTAGTTTATGTGCGGCGTCGTTTGTCGCTTTATGTTGGCTATGAGGTCGTCTATCCGACCGGGCCATTTTATTTTTTAATTGTGGAGGATCTAAGGCCTCCTCATCAAATTCAGGTAGCAACTTTCGCTTCGAATAGCTCTTTGTGTGGCGGTTACTGTCGTACTTCGCTGCAGTGTTGAGTACTTCACTCCATTTGATTTTGAGTGTGTCTTGTGCAGCCTTGAGCCTTTGCTTCTGTTTTTTCAGGCTCCTCGCCGTGGCAACAAGCCTTTGGTGGGCATTATGTTGCTCCTGGCGCCTGTCCGATGTGGTGTCGTCCGGACTGTTATCTTCGACGGAGTCGGGTTGTTCGGTTTGATTCCCCGTGTTGCCTTAGTCGGGCGATGGTTCACCCTGCTCTATCACTGGGTCTATATGATCGTTATTTCTGCCGAGGCGGGATTTGGAGTGGCGTTTGCGCCGCCACTTTGACTGCTTCTCGAGGGGACAACCCTTTGTTGCGTCCTTCCTTTCCTCGTTATTGTTTTCTTTGGGTGTGTCCACCATGTATACGTCATGTGATGGAGTGGGCGTCCAGTGCCTTGTGGGCAGTGGTTCCTGTTCGTCTCCTGCATCGTCGTCCATATCGTCGATGTCTTCGGAGTCGAAGTCGAGCATGTCGGTTAAGCCGTCGACAGTGGCTACTAAGTGGGTGGTGGGTGGGCGGCGAGTTTCTTCGTCATCCGCATCCCAATCCTGCCGGACATAGTACGGCCAGGATCCTCCTGACAAGGAGAGAGACCTTAACGAGTTCAGTATGTCGCCAAGGGGCGAGTGCTGAAAAATATCCGCAGAGGTAAACTCCATGATCGGCGCCCAATCGGATTCGACAGGAACGGGCGCAGGCGGTTCGGAGTCTGTGGCCGGAGAAGGATCCGTCAGTTTGGCAACATGGCTCTCGCGAACGGTAAGGTTGATATTCGGCTCGATCGCTGCTGAGGATACGGCCTCCATGGCGGGGTCTATCCACCCATCCATGGATGGCGCAATTGGCTCCGAATTAAGGGTCGGAGATGCTGTCGGTGCGATTTCTTGAACACTGTCTGATGGTAGAGCTAAATCGTACTCATCGTGACCGCGTGGCGCACAAGGCAGGGGCTCGAATCCGTCGAAGATCAAGTCTCCGCGGATATCGGCTGTATAGTTTAAGCTTCCAAACCTGACCTGGTGGCCAGGGGCGTAACTTTCGATCTACTCCAGATGGCCAAGCGAGTTGGCCCGCAGTGCGAAGCCGCCGAACACAAAGATCTGTCTGGGGAGAAAAGTCTCACCCTGGACTGCATCGCTATCGATGATAGTAGGATCCATCAAGCCTAACGGCGACGACATAGAGGAACTCTCAATGAAAGCACCAATGTCGGTGTCAAAACCGGCGGATCTCGGGTAGGGGGTCCCGAACTGTGCGTCTAAGGCGGATGGTAACAGGAGGCAGGGGACACGATGTTTTACCCAGGTTCGGGCCCTCTTGATGGAGGTAAAACCCTACGTCCTGCTTAGGGCTGGAAAAAAAGCTTGAAGCTCGTGAGCTAAACGAGTAGCTCGTGACTCAGCTCGAATCGACTCGAACTCGAAGACTAACGAGTCGAGCCGAGCTTTAGTTTAAGATCGTTTATAGACCAAGTTAAACGAGTCAATCTCACGAGTACTCGTGTAACTCGTTAGGCTCGGTACAAAAGATCAGTCACTCCCAATATAAAAAAAGATCAGCCACTCAGCACCATATGTCTCAGGCGCACAACACAAGGCCTAGACGTTGAAAGCCCAACCTCCTAGGAGACTCATGCGTTACAAGGAGATTACTATTGTTTAGTGATATATATGTTTAATATATATACATAATATTTTTATAATATTTGAGGGTTTTATGTTCATATCTTTAACGAGTTTAACAAGCTAAACGAGCCAGCTCGTGAGTTATAAAAGTCGAGCCAATCTTGGATTTGAGCTCGTTAATAATAACAAGTCGAGTCGAGCTAGCTCGTTAACGAAACGAGCTCTAGCGAGTCGAGCCGAGGCTCGGCTCGAATTCCAGCCCTAGTCCTGCTCGATTTATTCTTGATGATATGGATATTACAAGAGTTGATCTACCACGAGATCGGAGAGGCTAAACCCTAGAAGCTAGCCTATGGTATGATTGTATGTTGCCTACGGACTAAAACCCTCCGGTTTATATAGACACCGGAAGGGGTTAGGGTTACACAAGGTCGGTTACAAAGAAGGAGATATCCATATCCGTACTGCCTAGCTTGCCTTCCACGCCAAGTAGAGTACCATCCGGACACGAGACGAAGTCTTCAATCTTGTATCTTTACAGTCCAACAGTCCGGTCAAAGGATATAGTCCGGCTGTCTGGAGACCCCGTAATCCAGGACTCCCTCAGCGTCAAACTCCTCTTGCATCGCAGCCATACAGAGTGGGTCACGAAGAGCGGCTCGAATGGAGGACGGCAATGAAGATGGCTCAAAGGTGGACTCCGCATGGACGTAGTCATTCGAAGTGTAGCGCGAGCTCGGGCGAAAAACGCCGTACGGGCCCGGGTACCGGACCGGTCGCGGGCGCCGAGAGGGCCATGGTAGCCGGCGAGGCCGCGGGGGCGCGGGCGTCATCTCCGCGGGAGGAGGGGGCGCCGGGGGCGCGGGCATCATCGCCGCGGGAGGAGGGGGCGCCGGGGCCACGGGCGTCATCGCCGCGGGAGGAGGGGCGCCGGGGCCGCAGGTGTCATCGCCACGGGACGAGGGGGCGCCGGGAGCGCCAGCGCCGCGGCTATAGGGGGCGCCTCATGCGGGGGGGGCGTGCCTCAAAGCCAGGGGCGGGCCAAGAGAGGCGCGCGATCGCCCTGGGAGAGGCGTCGAGGAGCCCACATAACCAGTGGCGGGAGGAACAACCGGGTGTACCTGCTGAAACGGAAACAGATGCTCATCAAAGTAAACGTGCCGGGAGGTGAACACACAGTGGGAGACGGGATCGTAGCACCGATATCCCTTGGAGTTAGAGGGGTAGCCGATGAAGATGCTAGCGACAGAACGGGGTGGGAATTTGTGAGGAGCGGAGTCAGCAGTGCTAGGATAGCAAATGCACCCGAAAATACGCAAGCCATCATAAGATGGGGGCGTACCGAAGAGGAGATGGTGAGGTGCATAGTTCCACCGTGGGCAGCAGGGTCGAAGGTTAAGAAGAAGTGAAGCAGTAGCGAGTGCGTCCAGCCAGAAATGAGGCGGCACGTTAGTATGGAACAGGAGCGTGCGAACGCGGTCGTTCAGAGTGCGAAGGACGCGTTCGGCTCGACCGTTCTACTGTTAAGTATACGGGCATGTGAGAAGAAAAATTGTGCCGTGGTGCGACAGAAAAGTGCGAAAAGTAAGGTTGTCGAACTCTTTTCCATTGTCAATTTGAAGAGCAAGAATGGAACGCCCAAACTGCGTGATGACATGGGAGTAAAAAACCGTCAAAGTGGTGAGCTCATCCGACTTTCGTCGTAAAGGAAAAATTCACACATAATGAGAATAATTATCAAGGATAACCAGATAATATAAATAGCCCAAATTACTAGGAACTGGAAAGGTCCACACATCGCTATGAATCAACTGAAAAGGAAAAGAAGCTATGATGGTGGAGTTATTAAACGGGAGGCGAACATGTTTGTCGACACGACAGACATGACAGGTGTGATCCTCTATCATTACAACTGAAACTGAAACTCCTAAGAATATGACAAAGTGTGACGGGGTTGGGATGACCCAAACGAGCGTGCCAGAGGCGGACGCCAGTGGAGAGAGCAACCGGTGCAGTGGTGGAGGTGGACGACGGATGCACCGGATGAAGCTTGTCGAGGCTATCACATCGGTGAAGAACCATCCTGGTTGGAGCGTCCTTGACACAAAAACCAAGTTCGTCAAATTCAACAGTAACATGATTTCACGAGTTAAACAACAAACGGAAACTAGGTTCTAGATAAGATGAGGTGACACAAATATGTTAGACAAATTTATATGCATGGAATTGGAAGGAAAAAAGTGTGCCCGACATGTGTAATAGGGAGTGTGGAACCGTCGCCGACAATGATGTGGCGGTCGGTGGTGACGGGAGAGAAGGAGGCAAAATTATCAGGATGAGCAAACATGTGAGCCGTAGCCTCGGTGTTCATGTATCAATCACCGCCTCCAGTGTAGTTGTTCGGTGTAGGCACGGTGTGCAGTGCGGCGAGGAGCGCCGGATCCCAAGGCGCCGGCGGCAGGGCCGGTGAGGGTGGCGGCGGGGCCACAGGGAGACCGTAGCCGATGCTTAGTTGCAGTGGTGGGCATCCTCGGTACGGCTGTGGAGCCGCGTAGTAGACTAATGTGCCGGTGGGCGCGGTACGGAAAGGGTCGGTGTAGGGGTCCGTAGAACCAGCATGGTGTAGGCATAAATAACACCGATCCACGGGTTGTAGCGGAGGCCCGCGAAGGAAGCACCTGGAACTGCTGCTGCTGACGGAACGCGCCGGTACCCTGCGGCTGCTGCTGCTGGCCGCCGCGCCGGCCCCCACCGCGTCGGCCCCCACGGGCATTTAAGGGATGAAATTTTTCCATCGTGACTGAAGATGCTCTCATGTCTGTAGCATCTCTTATACATGGGACTTTGGCGTGCTTGATTCTACAATCTCTTGTCAACACCATTCTCGGTGGGCTGTACGGAGTCATACGCAGCCCGAATCTTATATATTCCTAATGCCTCCCAGATCTAACACATTTTGTGATGCTGTGCAATTTTAACGGAATAAAATTTGTCTTGACTCCTGAGGAATACTATATTCATAGCAGCTAACTCAGTTGAGATAAATAGCACATATATAACTTTCTTTAGTCTGCCTCCTGACCACTACAATGAACCATGGTGGATGATACAAAAAACATGATGGATGAGAGATATTCTGGCTAGCTAGTTGATAACCATAAACCACATTGCGGATGAGAACTATATATGTGCATGCACACCAGATGACAACTAGAAAGAAATAAAGACGATAATAACTCATCAACAAGGTGGTTGACCTGTACCACCGAAGATGAGTTATGAGTTATGACTTGCTATATTTTATATATATATATATGCCGTCTATTCTACAATCGATGATAGAATAATATTCTGCAATAATCTCGTACTACCCGGAATAAAGATCTGGTACTGCTTCTGCATAACACTACCGTACTTCTTTTTCGTAAAGTCAGTACTGCTCTTCTGTACTTGCGTAGTAATTCACTAATAGATTCTAAACCGTTAATTGGAATTGCGCAAATGATATACCGCTGGAAAGCTACAGAAAATTCTCAACTTTTTTATATTGTAACTTGCTTCACTTTTTTATTTTTTCATTATGAATTTTCAAAAAACAAAAATTATCACAAGCTGGATGAAAAATGTCTTGAACGAAATTCTTTAACCACTTATCGGAATATAGCAAATGATATACCGTTGAAAAGCTACTGAAATTTACAAACATTTTCATGTTTTAAGTTTTTTCAAATTTTGCACAGTTTTGGAACAGTTTTGAAAATACTAAAAAACTATTTTATTAAAAGATGATCATGGATCATTTTTGGATATCGAACTGATGCAAATGATATGGCGTTGGAAATGTACTGAAATTCCCATATTTTTCATGTATTAATGTTTTTCAAATTTTACATAATTTTTGAGCAGTTTTGAAAATACCGAGATTCATTCAAAATAGACGAACAGTAATTATATATTAATTTTTTAACCACTTCTCAGAATAGCGCAAATGATATACCGTTGGAAAGCTACTGAAATTTAAAAACGTTTTTTGTAAGATTTTCAAATTGTGCATAGTTTTGAAACAGTTTTGAAAATACTAAATTTTAGATCTATTAAAATATGGTCACTGATGTTCTTTGGACATCGGAATGATGCAAATGATATGGCATTGGAAAGGTATTGAAATTTAGCAATTTTTGTGTTTTAACATTTTTCTAATTCTTCACGGTTTTTAAACAATATTCAAAATACCAAGATTTTTCCTGTTACAAGGAAATATAGTATTGTACTTCTGTGGAATATGAGTTTCGTACTGCCCGACAATAAAGAAGTTTTTGTACTGCTCAAAATGATTAAATTGTACTGCCTGTAATTTTTTCCGGAGAACTCAAATTCCCTCGACATGTACGTTGTACTTCTGTGTATATGAGTTTCGTACTGCCCGTTAATAATAATAATAATTGTACTGCTCGAAATAAATAAATTGCACTGCTTGGATTTTCTTAAAAAGAACACAACTTTGCCTTGTACTTCTGTGGAATACGAGTTTTGTACTGCTCTGCAATAAAAAAAATTATTACTCAAAATGATTAAATTGTATTGCTCATAAATTATTTTACATAACTCAGCTTCCTTCGACATGTATCTTGTAATTCTTGGGGATATCAGTTTCGTACTTCTTGATCTTATAGGGTTTGTACTTCTCAAGTACACAATTTTTATTAAGGCTAGTTTTGCATTTTTCGCACTGCTCGGCAAAATAAGGTATTGCACTGCTTGGATGTAGTGATTTTCTCTGTTGCTCTGCACTGCTGCTTTAAGATATTTTATACTACTACTTTTCACTACAGAGAACCTTTTTGCACTTCCCTAAGCTTGCTAATTCCACAGCTCCAAGTAGCAGCTGCAAAAGATGAGTACCAAATTAGCATAAAGGACACCCTGTACTGCTACTTCAAACTACTCGGTACTTCTCTCAGTGTAACTATGGTACTACCTCCCTAGCAGGAATAATTCTCAGCAGGTACTTCCTCGCTCGCATGATGTACTGCTCTGTACTTCTACCTAAATATTGTATGTACTTACCATTACTGCTACCTTTGTACTTCCCGTAATTCTCCACTCAGCAGGTTAAAATTTCATTCAATCTCCTCGCCGCCCGCCGGAGTAAAAAGAATGCCACAGAATGCCACGATGAAGAGAAGTACATTTTTACCTGGCACCTCTCGCTGGAGAAGGAGCTCGTGCTTGTGCTCGACGTTGGAACCCGTAATAACCCCGCACCCGTAGAAGGTGATTAACTGGGGCGCCGCCGCTGGTCGAGATCTCGTCGATCTCGCGCCGCTCGCTGCTCTGTCCTCGCCGGAGGAGGGGAACCAGGGGCAGCCTCACCGAGGGAAGAAGGTGGTTAACCGGGGAGGGAGGTGCGCGCGGCGGGGTGGGATGGCTCGCCGAGGGAGGGAGAGGTGCGCGGCGGGGG
>NC_041392.1:700430596-700433953 GCF_002162155.2 Triticum dicoccoides | reverse complement strand
CGGGGAGGGAGGGGTGCGCGGCGGGGGTGGGATGGCTCACCGGGGAGGGAGGTGCACGCGGCGAGGGTGGGATGGTTCGCCTGGGAGGGAGAGGTGCGCGCGGCGGGGGTGGGATAGTTCGCCGGGAGGGAGAGGATGGGATCGGGGGTGGGAAGGTGTAACACCCCGGATGTTATTTACCTAATATGTAATCCAACTCTTGCCGTTTCCGGCGCTAAGTTATTTTATTTCCTCGGGTTCGGGTTTTTGTCTCCGTGTGTTGTTGTCATTGTCATGCATCTCATATCATGTCATCATGTGCATTGCATTTGCATACGTGTTCGTCTCATGCATCCGAGCATTTTCCCCGTTGTCCGTTTTGCATTCCGGTGCTCCTATCTCCTCCGGTGGTCCTTTCTACCTTCCTTTCGTGTGTGGGGATTAAACATTTCCGGATTGGACCGAGACTTGCCAAGCGGCCTTGGTTTACTACCGGTAGACCGCCTGTCAAGTTTCGTACCATTTGGACTTCGTTTGATACTCCAACGGTTAACCGAGGGACCGAGAAGGCCTCGTGTGTGTTGCAGCCCACCATCCCTCCAATTTGGCTCAAAACCCACCAAAACCCTCTCCATCATCTAGAGCGTTCAATCATGATCGCGTGGCCGAAAACCGCACCTCATTTGGACACTCCTAGCTCCCTCTATGCCTATTTAAAGGTCCCCTCCAAAATTCACGGGTCTCCCCTCCCCCCTAAACCCTAGATCCACTCCTCCGCGTGGCCGGACACGTCCGCCGGCCGCCAGACACGTCTGCCGCTCGCCCGGACCAACCACACACCGCCACGCGTCCCAGCCGGCGCCCCACTTCGCCATGAACCGCGCCGGCCCGCGAAGCCCGCCGCGGGCCCTCCCCGACGCCGACCGGGCCCGAGGCTCCTCGCGCCGCGCCGCCCTTCTTCCCCAGCCCCGGCGCCCGAGCCATCGCGCTGCCGCCAACCTCCGCCCGCTCCGGCCGCCGCGGTCATCACCTCCCTGCAGTCCGGCCACCGCCGTCCCTCGACGCCGGCCACCTGGGAGACGCCAAGTCCACCGGGAGCAACACCCTGCCGCCGCACCCCCCTTCTTCCCCAGATCCGGCGCCCCCTCCTCTCCTCCGGTCGTCGGCGAGCTATCTCCGACCGCTACAGGGATCCCGGCGAACCTCGGGTCGCGTGCACCCTGGATCTGGATCTGACATTTAAATCTCGGGGTTGACTTCTTAGTCCCTAACCCTAATTATTTTGCCACCTTCATCATGTCGTATCTTTGCATCCGTAGATCCCTTTTGGTCGTGTAGCATATCAAAATGTTCGCCTCAAAGAGCACATCATTTCATCTCATTGCATCATTTCCATTTGATCTCATCTTGATGTCCGAAATGCTATTGGAAGAGTGCTATTTGAATTAATTGTCAGATCTGCTGCATCAAATAGCTATTTGTCATTTTTGTCATGATTATTGTGTGCATGATATGCTCCTGAGCTCTACATGTGTTTTGTTATATGCTTTTCCATCTTTACACAGGTACTATCCATGTATTTTTGTGATGTGTGTGGTGACTAGCACAAGCTTGCAAAGTAGTGCATCCGTTAATGCTGATTTCAGGGACTTAGAGATTTCACTAAGTCCTTGATCTGTTTTTATCAAAATGCCATATGTTCATGTTGTTTCCTAGTGATCCGTGCCTCTTTGGAGGATGATCAGTAAGGATGATTTGTTAATATTGTGGTGCTCTATCCATCCATGTAGTTGTTTGCAATTATGGAGCATCCTAGCTTGAGTCAATCGAGCTCTACTTTTGCTATTTCGTGAATCCTGGCAGATTCTCTACTTGTTAGCGATTTTGCCGAGGATGTTATTGTTGATCCGTACATGCTATATTATTGTTCTTGCCATGTCTAGCTTATATAATATGTATTCTTGATGGGTGTATGCTTAGATTGTCATGCCTTGCTCTGTAGTGAGTGCATCGAGCTCATAAACATGCCTACTTGTTAACAGATTTGCATGCTCCAGTTTTTCTCTAAGTCTGAGATCTGATTATGTTTTTGCCATGTCCACATACTTGCAATTGTATTTTCTGATCCCTTTTGGCTCAAGGTCACTAAGGGACTTTTGTTAAGCTCTTTGAGTAGCTCCATGCCATGCTTTACTTTGCCATGTTAAGTTCCTGTAGCATCTAGTTTTCATGCTCCAAAGTGTGCTACCTGATCTAAAATTCCAGGTTTGTGTTAATTTCACTAAGTCTGAAATATGTTTACCGTTTGCATTTTTGCCATGCTTATTTGAACCTGTTAATGGATGAATTGGCCATAGCTCAGTGTTCCTCTTTTGCCAAGCATTATGAATGGATCCCTGCCATGTATTTTGTTGTCATGTTTGCGTGATGTAGCATAATTATCTTGATGCATTTAGATGGCTACTTGTTGTTTATCGCAGACTGGTGCCATATTTGTTTTGCTTGCCATTTCCAAACCGTGTCTCCGATTTCGGTGTTCTTTATATCGAGTTCAAGCGAAATCACCTCACCTTTCCAGTGGCACACTTGGATTTCCAAGTTGAGGCCAGGTTCAATCATTCCTTGTCAAATCTTGCATATGCTTCACATACCGCATCCCGCATAGCATACCATGTTTGCATCATGTTGTTCGAGCTTTTGCACGTGGTTGATTGTGTTCCTTTTGCTTGTTTGTCTTGTTTGGGTAGAGCCGGGAGACGAGTTTTCTAACGAGGAGCCCGTTGAGTTTGCTTTCGAGGATCCAGTCAACTCTGACAACTTTGCAGGAAAGATGATCATACCCTCGAAATCACTTCTATCTTTGCTTTGCTAGATGCTCGCTCTTTTGCTATGCCCATGCTACGATGCCTACCACATGCTTATCATGCCTCCCAAATTTCCATGTCAAACCTCTAACCCACCATGTCCTAGCAAATTGTTGATTGGCTATGTTACCGCTTTGCTCAGCCCCTCTTATAGCGTTGCTAGTTGCAGGTGAAGATTGGAGATCGTTCCTTGTTGGAACATTATTTTTCTTGTTGAGATATCATTATATTATCTTGTTACCTTAATGCATCTATATACTTGGTAAAGGGTGGAAGGCTCGGTCTTTTGCCAAGTGTTTTGTTCCACTCTTGCCGCCCTAGTTTCCGTCATATCGGTGTTATGTTCCCGGATTTTGCGTTCCTTACGCGGTTGGGTAATAATGGGAACCCCTTGACAAATCGCCTTGAATAAAACTCCTCCAGCAATGCCCAACCTTGGTTTTACCATTTGCCACCTAGCCTCTTTTTCCCTTGGGTTTTCGGAGCCCAAGGGTCATCTTATTTAAACCCCCCC
>NC_041392.1:700423191-700430415 GCF_002162155.2 Triticum dicoccoides | reverse complement strand
CTCCTCTGAGTGTTGGTCCGAACTGGGCAGCCTACAGGGCCACCTCGGGGAAACTCGAGGTTTGGTTTTACTCGTAGCTTGACCTATCTGAGTGTGCCCTGAGAATGAGATATGTACAGCTCCTATCAGGATTTGTCGGCACATTCGGGCGGTGTTGCTGGATTTGTTTTAACTTGTCGAAGTTGTCTTGTAGAACCGAGATACCGAGTCTGATCGGAATGTCTTGGGAGAAGGTATATCCTTCGTTGACCGTGAGAGCTTGTCATGGGCTAAGTTGGGACTCCCCTGCAGGGATTTGAACTTTTGAAAGTCGTGCCCGCGGTTATGGGCAGATGGGAATTTGTTAATGTCCGGTTGTAGATAACTTGAACCTTAACTTAATTAAAATGAATCAATTGTGTGTGTTACCGTGATGGTCTCTTCTCGGCGGAGTCCGGGAAGTGAACACGGTGTTGGAGTAATGTTTGCCATAGGTTGTTCTCTAGTTCTTCGTTCGAGCTTTGCCTTTTTTTCTCGCTCTCTTTTGCAAACAGGTTAGCCATCATATATGCTAGTCACTTGCTGCAGCTCCACATATTACCTTGCCTTACCTATAAGCTTAAATACTCTTGATCACGAGGGTGCGAGATTGCTGAGTCTCCGTGGCTCACAGATTACTTCCAAACCAGATGCAGGGCCCGATGATTCCATTCCAGATGATGCGCTTGAGCTCAAGTGGGAGTTCGACGAATACTCACGCCGTTACTATGTGTCTTTCCTTGATGATCAGTAGTGGTGCCCAGTTGGGACGATCCAGATGATGCGCTTGAGCTCAAGTGGGAGTTCGACGAATACTCACGCCGTTACTATGTGTCTTTCCCTGATGATCAGTAGTGGTGCCCAGTTGGGACGATCGGGACCATGTCGCATGTTGGGGTTGATCTTTTATTTTGGTACCCTAGTCGAACCATGAGTGTATTGGATGATGTAATGCTATTTATGTACTTTGTGTGACATGGCGAGTGTAAGCCAACTATGTACCTTTTCCCCTTATTACCTATTTACATGGGTTGTTGTGAAGATTACCTTACTTGCGACATTGCTTTCAATGCGGTTATGCCTCTAAGTGGTGCTTCGACACGTAGGAGATATAGCCGCATCGAGGGCGTTACAAGTTGGTAATCAGAGCCTTCCCCGACCTTAGGAGCCCCATTGCTTGATCGAATTAGCAGCCGTTGTTGAGTCCAGAAAAAATGTTTTGAGTCATTTAGGAATTATATGTTGGAGAGTTTAGGAATTCTTTTTACTCCCTAGTCGCTTCATCGCTCTGGTGAGGCATCCTCACGTAGAGTTTTGACTCTTCTCTTCTCAAATTTCACTAAAAAAAATTTAGGATCACGCGGGTATCTTGGAATCGTTCCGATGGATTTGTGACGAGAACATTGTTCTTGGTGCCTCCTGTCATTTAGGGGTTGTGGCAGTGTCCCGGGGAGTTGAGCTCTGAGGTGTTGTCGTCACAATTTTATCGTTGCAGTTCTAGAATACCTGAGTTTAGTTCGCCGACATCGGAAATCTCTTTTATGTAGTTGTTGGTGAGATAACCTCGACGCCACCCAGTACTAGGGCGGGAGTTCGGGAGTATTGCCATAACTTGTATAACGGATGCTTTTCAAAGGTTGAGGTAGACGATTTCCGAAGTTTTTCTCGGTTATGTGTTGAAGGATGGATACAGCTGGATGTAGGATTTGCTAGATTTGGGTGAGATATTATGCTTCCCCTGTATCCCCAACACCTGATTGCATAACCGAAAAGGTTCGGGAGTTTCATAGGTGGGAATTCTCATAGCTCTAGTTCTTCTTCCACGGATATTTGGTTGAGATTGGGTGATCTTTACCGAGTATTCGTTCTTGCTCCATACCTTGTTGATTTTATTCCTCTACCTAAATTCTAAGTGGCTTCTCAATTTATGGATATGTGACCATTTCAAGTGGAATGCATTTGTTCTTATGTTCAGATGTGAAGACTATATGTTGCAATTTCAACCCGCTTGATTCAACTTCAATTTTTTTCTGTCAATGTGCTAACGGATGTCACCCTCTTCAGGATGGCTCCCGCTAAGGGTAACAATCAGAATCAGAATCAGGATCCTCCACCACCACCTCCTCCTCCGGAGGCATGGCAAGCTGTGATGGCCGCTACCAATGCAAACACGCAGTTGATCATGCAAATTCTTCAAGAGCGCAACCAAGTGAACCAAGGCAACCAAGGCAACAATCAGAATCATTTTGCTACACTCAACCAGTTCCTTGCTAACCAGCCAAAGACCTTCAGCAATTGTGTTGAGGCAACTGATGCTGACGATTGGCTCGTGGACTTGTGCAAGCATTTCGAGTGCAGTAACGCCAGGCCTGAGGACTTTTTCAAGTTCGCTTCCTTCCAACTCAAAGATCAAGCTGCAGAATGGTTTCAGCAGTACAAATATTCCAGAGGAGGCCGTGTGATTACCTGGGATGAATTCCGTGAAGACTTCAAAGCTCATCATATTCCTCAGAGCGTGGTTGAAAGCAAGCGTGAGGAATTCGCAACCTGAAGCAAGGTTCTATGTCTGTCTATGACTAGAACAAGTTGTTTCAGAAGCTCGCCCGCTTTGCTAAGCAGGACGTCCCTGACGAGAAGAGCATGATATACCAGTTCAGGGGTGGTCTCAGAGAAGAAATCCAGCTAGCTCTCGTTCTCTTTGAGCCCAGGAGGTACGATGAGTTTTATAATATGGCATTGAAGCAAGAGGCCGCTCAACTGAAGTGTGATGCGTCCAAGAAGCGAGTCAGAGATGCTACTTCTTCTTCCTCTACTCAAGTGGCCAAGCAGCAAAAGTATTGGCTTCCTCCTCCTCCGTTCCATCAGCCGTTTCAACAGAAGCGCAAAGGTGGCAGTGGATCTTCCCACCCACCCAACCCTGGCTTTCAGAACAAGACTTCGTCTCAAGCTCCAAGATCGAGTGCTCCATACCACCGTCCGCTGTCAGAGGTCACGTGCAACAAGTGCCAACAGAAGGGTCACTATGCCAACAGATGCTTCAATCAGAGGCGTCTCCCTCCTCCTCCTCCTGTGAGATCGGCAAGTACAGATGTGGTCAAGCATAACCCCAAGTACACCAAGGTCAACATGATGAATGCAGCTCAGGTAGAGGACTCGTCAGATGTCATCATGGGTAACCTTCCTGTTAACGATGTTCCTGCAAAAGTACTTTTTGATACTGGTGCATCGCATTGTTTCATGTCAAAGCCATTTTTTGCCAAGCATGAATTCGTTTCCTCTCATTTGGGCAAACAAATGGATATCGTTTCTCCTGGCAAACGTTTGAGTGCAAGTCTGGAGGTTCCAGATGTTACTATCACTTTGGGCGACTACAAGTTTCTTTATTCTCCAATGGTCCTTGGTGACTCGGATATTGATCTTATTCTCGGAATGGATTGGCTTTCTAAGCACAAGGCGCATCTTGATTGTGCTGCCAGGTAGATTCAATTGACTCATTCGTCTGAGGATGTAATTGTCTTTGCCGCTCGTGATGATACCATCCGTCTATTTTCTCTCAATGAGAAGGGTGAACTGGATGCCATCTCTTAAATTCCAGTCATTTGCGAATATCAAGATGTCTTTCCAGAAGAGCTTCCAGGAATGCCTCCGCACCGGCCAGTTGAATTCGTCATCGATCTTGAGCCTGGCACGGAACCTATTTGCAAACGTCCTTACAAGCTCGGACCTGAAGAGTTGAAGGAGCTGAAGAAGCAACTCGATATTCAAGAGCGAATGGTTCTCATCCGACCTAGTTCTTCTCTGTAGGGTTGTGGAGTTCTTTTTGTGAAGAAGAAGGATGGAACGGACCGACTTTGTGTTGACTACCGTCCATTGAACAAGAAGACTATCAAGAACAAGTACCCACTTCCCAACATCAACGAGCTGTTCGAACAACTCAAAGGTGCCCAAGTATTCTCCAAGCTTGATCTCCGTATGGGTTATCACCAGATTCGAATCCGTGAGCAAGATATTCCCAAGACGGCTTTCAGAACAAGCTATGGTTCATATGAATACACTGTCAGGTCTTTTGGCCTCGTCAACGCTCCTCCGACTTTCTCTCGCATGATGAACTTCATCTTCAACGCCTACACAAATGACTTCATTTTGGTCTATCTCGACGACATTCTGGTCTTTTCGAAGAACAAGGAAGATCATGACAAGCACTTGCGTTTGGTGCTCGATAAGCTCAGGGAACATCAGTTCTACGCCAAGTTCTCAAAGTGCGAGTTTTGGCTCGATGAGGTTCTTTATCTTGGGCATATCATCTCTGCCAAGGGCATTGCGGTGAATCCTGAGAAGGTGTCTGCAATTGTGAATTGGGAACCACCTCAGAACGTGAAGCAACTCCGTATCTTCCTCGGTCTAGCAAGCTATTGTCGAAGGTTCGTTCAAAACTTTTCAAAGATTGCGAAGCCTCTTTCAAACCTTCTCCAGAAGCACGTCAAGTACGTTTGGTCTCCGGAATGTGACATCGCTTTCAACACTTTGAAAGAGAAATTGGTCACTGCTCCAGTTCTGACTCCTCCTGATGAATCCAAACCGTTCGAGGTCTTCTGCGATGCCTCTCTTCAAGGTCTTGGTGTAGTGTTGATGCAAGAGAAGAAAGTTGTGGCTTATACCTCTCGCCAGTTGAAGCCCAACGAGAAGAACTACCCCACTCATGACCTCGAGTTGGCGGCAGTTGTGCATGCTCTTTTGACTTCGAGACATCTCTTATTGGGAAGAAAAGTGGACATCTTCACTGACCACAAGAGTCTCAAGTACATCTTCACTCAGCCTAATCTCAACCTCAGGCAGACTCGTTGGGTCGAGATGATTGAAGAGTATAATCCGAGTATCGAGTATACTCCGGGCAAGGCCAATGTGATTGCTGACGCTTTGAGCAGGAAGGCTTACTGCAACAGTCTGATTCTCAAGCCTTATCAACCCGAGCTTTGTGAAGCTTTCCGCAAACTCAATTTGCAAGTTGTTCCTCAAGGTTTCCTCGCCAACCTTCAAGTCTCTCCTACCTTGGAAGATCAGATTCGCGAGGCTCAACTTCTTGATGCTATGGTGAAGAAGGTGAAGATTGGGATTGTCAAGAGCCAACCCAAGTACAAGTGCTACCGCCTTGATGACAAGGATACACTCTTCTTCGAGGATCGTATTGTTGTGCCCAAAGGTGACCTTCGTAAAGTGATCATGAACGAGGCTCACAATTCACTCCTCTCCATCCACCCTGGGAGTACGAAGATGTATCAGGACCTCAAGCAGGCTTATTGGTGGACTCGAATGAAGCGAGAGATTGCTAAGTTCGTGAATGAATGTGATGTCTGCAGAAGAGTGAAGGCAGAACACCAAAGGCCAGCTGGTCTGCCATTCCAGAATGGAAGTTTGACCACATTGAGATGGACTTCGTGACTGGATTTCCAAAGTCCAAGCGTGGCAATGATTATATATTCGTTGTCATCGACAAACTCACTAAAGTGGCTCACTTTCTGCCTATCAAAGAGTCAATCACTGGAGCTCAATTGGCGGAGCTGTATACCGCTCGGATTGTCTCGCTGCACGGTATTCCACAGGTGATCTCTTCAGACCGTGGCAGCATCTTTACCTCCAAGTTTTGGGAGTCTTTTCAGAAGGCCATGGGCACCAACATCCGCTTCAGCACAGCTTTCCACCCTCAAACTAGCGGTCAAGTCGAGCGTGTCAATCAGATTCTTGAAGATATGCTCGGGGCTTGCGTTATCTCCTTCAGTATGAAGTGGGAGGATTGTCTTCCATATGCCGAATTCTCCTACAACAACAGTTTTCGAGCAAGTTCAGGCAAGGCCCCATTCAAAATTCTGTATGGCAGGAAGTGCCGTACCGCTCTCAACTGGTCTGAAACCGGTGAGCGTCAACTTCTGGGAAATTACTTGATCACAGAGGCAGAGGAGATGTGCAAAGTCATTCGAGATAACCTCAAAGCAGCGCAATCGCGCCAGAAGAGCTACTATGATAGTAAGCACCGTGATTTGGCCTTCGAGGTCGGAGATCATGTGTACCTCCACGTCTCTCCAATGAAAGGTACTCGTCGCTTCGGTATCAAAGGGAAGCTTGCCCCTAGATATGTGGGACCTTTCAAGATCGTCAGCAAGAGAGGCGATCTCGCCTATCAACTCGAGCTTCCTTTAAACTTTGCAAATGTGCACGACGTGTTCCATGTCTCTCAGCTCCGCAAGTGCTTTAAGACTCCTGACCGCACCGTCAACTTCGAAGACATTGATCTCCAAGAAGATCTCTCTTATCGTGAGCACCCCATTGCTATTCTTGAAGAGACCGAACGCAAGACTCGCAATAAGTCAATCAAATTCCTCAAAGTCAAGTGGTCACACCATTCCGACCGTGAAGCCACCTGGGAACGTGAGGATCACCTCCGTTCTGAGTACCCGGCATTTTTTCAGTCCTAGATCTCGGGACGAGATCCTTTCGTAGTGGTGGAGTGTTGTAACACCCCGGATGTTATTTACCTAATATGTAATCCAACTCTTGCCGTTTCCGGCGCTAAGTTATTTTATTTCCTCGGGTTCGGGTTTTTGTCTCCGTGTGTTGTTGTCGTTGTCATGCATCTCATATCATCTCATCATGTGCATTGCATTTGCATACGTGTTCGTCTCATGCATCCGAGCATTTTCCCCGTTGTCCGTTTTGCATTCCGGCGCTCCTATCTCCTCCGGTGGTCCTTTCTACCTTCCTTTCATGTGTGGGGATTAAACATTTCCGGATTGGACCAAGACTTGCCAAGCGGCCTTGGTTTACTACCGGTAGACCGCCTGTTAAGTTTCGTACCATTTGGACTTTGTTTGATACTCCAACGGTTAACCGAGGGACCGAGAAGGCCTCGTGTGTGTTGCAGCCCAACACCCCTCCAATTGGGCCCAAAACCCACCCAAACCCTCTCCATCATCTAGAGCGTTCGATCACGATCGCGTGGCAGAAAACCGCACCTCATTTGGACACTCCTAACTCCCTCTATGCCTATTTAAAGGTCCCCCTCCGAAATTCACGGGTCTCCCCTCCCCCCTAAACCCTAGATCCACTCCTCCACGTGGCCGGACACGTCCGCCGCTCGCCCGGACCAACGACACGCCGCCACGCGTCCCAGCCGGCGCCCCACTTCGCCGCGAACCGCGCCGGCCCGCGAAG
>NC_041392.1:700420225-700422701 GCF_002162155.2 Triticum dicoccoides | reverse complement strand
CGCGAAGCCCGCCGCGGGCCCTCCCCGACGCCGACCGGGCCCGAGGCTCCTCGCGCCGCGCCGCCCTTCTTCCCCAGCCCCGGCGCCTGAGCCACCGCACCGCCGCCGACCTCCGCCCGCTCCGGCTGCCGCGGTCATCACCGCCCTGCAGTCCGGCCACCGCCGTCCCTCGACGCCGGCCACCTGGGAGACGCCAAGTCCACCGGGAGCAACGCCCTGCCGCCGCGCCCCCCTTCTTCCCCAGATTTGGCGCCCCCTCCTCTCCTCCGGTCGCTGACGAGCTATCTCCGGCCGCTACAGGGATCCCGGCGAACCTTGGGTCGCGTGCACCCCGGATCTGGATCTGAGATTTAAATCTCAGGGTTGACTTCTTCGTCCCTAACCCTAATTATTTTGCCACCTTCATCATGTCGTATCTTTGCATCCGTAGATCTGTTTTGGTCGTGTAGCATATCAAAATGTTTGCCTCAGAGAGCACATCATTTCATCTCATTGCATCATTTTCATTTGATCTCATCTTGATGCCCGAAATGCTGTTGGAAGAGTGCTATTTGAGTTAAATGTCAGATCTGCTGCATCAAATAGCTATTTGTCATTTTTGCCATGATTATTGTGTGCATGATATGCTCCTGAGCTCTACATGTGTTTTGTTATATGCTTTTCCATCTTTACACAGGTACTATCCATGTATTTTTGTGATGTGTGTGGTGACTAGCACAAGCTTGCAAAGTAGTGCATCCGTTAATGCTGATTTCAGGGACTTAGAGATTTCACTAAGTCCTTGATCTGTTTTTATCAAAATGCCATATGTTCATGTTGTTTCCTAGTGATCCGTGCCTCTTTGGAGGATGATCAGTAAGGATGATTTGTTAATATTGTGGTGCTCTATCCATCCATGTAGTTGTTTGCAATTATGGAGCATCCTAGCTTGAGTCAATCGAGCAATACTTTTGCTATTTCGTGAATCCTGGCAGATTCTCTACTTGTTAGCGATTTTGCCGAGGATGTTATTGTTGATCCGTACATGCTATATTATTGTTCTTGCCATGTCTAGCTTATATAATATGTATTCTTGATGGGTGTATGCTTAGATTGTCATGCCTTGCTCTGTAGTGAGTGCATCGAGCTCATAAACATGCCTACTTGTTAACAGATTTGCATGCTCCAGTTTTTCTCTAAGTCTGAGATCTGATTATGTTTTTGCCATGTCCACATACTTGCAATTGTATTTTCTGATCCCTTTTGGCTCAAGGTCACTAAGGGACTTTTGTTAAGCCCTTTGAGTAGCTCCATGCCATGCTTTACTTTGCCATGTTAAGTTCCTGTAGCATCTAGTTTTCATGCTCCAAAGTGTGCTACCTGATCTAAAATTCCAGGTTTGTGTTAATTTCACTAAGTCTGAAATATGTTTACCGTTTGCATTTTTGCCATGCTTATTTGAACCTGTTAATGGATGAATTGGCCATAGCTCAGTGTTCCTCTTTTGCCAAGCATTATGAATGGATCCCTGCCATGTATTTTGTTGTCATGTTTGCGTGATGTAGCATAATTATCTTGATGCATTTAGATGGCTACTTGTTGTTTATCGCAGACTGGTGCCATATTTGTTTTGCTTGCCATTTCCAAACCGTGTCTCTGATTCCGGTGTTCTTTATATCGATTTCAAGCGAAATCACCTCACCTTTCCAGTGGCACACTTGGATTTCCAAGTTAAGGCCAGGTTCAATCATTCCTTGTCAAATCTTGCATATGCATTACATACCGCATCCCGCATAGCATACCATGTTTGCATCATATTGTTCGAGCTTTTGCACGTGGTTGTTTGTGTTCCTTTTGCTTGTTTGTCTTGTTTGGGTAGAGCCGGGAGACGAGTTTTCTAACGAGGAGCCCATTGAGTTTGCTTTCGAGGATCCAGTCAATTCTGATAACTTTGCAGGCAAGATGATCATACCCTCGAAATCACTTCTATCTTTGCTTTGCTAGATGCTCGCTCTTTTGCTATGCCCATGCTATGATGCCTACCACTTGCTTATCATGCCTCCCAAATTGCCATGTCAAACCTCTAACCCACCATGTCCTAGCAAACCGTTGATTGGCTATGTTACCGCTTTGCTCAGCCCCTCTTATAGCGTTGCTAGTTGCAGGTGAAGATTGGAGATCGTTCCTTGTTGGAACATTATTTTTCTTGTTGGGATATCATTATATTATCTTGTTACCTTAATGCATCTATATACTTGGTAAAGGGTGGAAGACTCGGCCTTTTGCCTAGTGTTTTGTTCCACTCTTGCCGCCCTAGTTTCCGTCATATCGGTGGTATGTTCCCGGATTTTGCGTTCCTTACGCGGTTGGGTAATAATGGGAACCCCTTGACAAATCGCCTTGAATAAAATTCCTCCAACAATGCCCAACCTTGGTTTTACCATTTGCCACCTAGACTCTTTTTCCCTTGGGTTTCCGGAGCCCAAGGGTCATCTTA
>NC_041392.1:700402457-700420015 GCF_002162155.2 Triticum dicoccoides | reverse complement strand
TGAGTGTTGGTCCGAACTGGGCAGCCTGCGGGGCCACCTCGGGGAAACTCGAGGTTTGGTTTTACTCGTAGCTTGACCTATCTGAGTGTGCCCTGAGAACGAGATATGTACAGCTCCTATCGGGATTTGTCGGCACATTCGGGCGGTGTTGCTGGATTTGTTTTAACTTGTCGAAGTTGTCTTGTAGAACCGAGATACCGAGTCTGATCGGAATGTCTCGGGAGAAGGTATATCCTTCGTTGACCGTGAGAGCTTGTCATGGGCTAAGTTGGGACTCCCCTGCAGGGATTTGAACTTTCGTAAGCCGTGCCCGTGGTTCTGGGCAGATGGGAATTTATTAATGCCCGGTTGTAGATAACTTGAACCTTAACTTAATTAAAATGTATCAACTGTGTGTGTTACCCTGATGGTCTCTTCTCGGCGGAGTCCGGGAAGTGAACACGGTGTTGGAGTAATGTTTGCCGTAGGTTGTTCTCCAGTTCTTCGTTCGAGCTTTGCCTTCTCTTCTCGCTCTCTTTTGCGAACAGGTTAGCCACCATATATGCTAGTCGCTTGCTGCAGCTCCACATATTACCTTGCCTTACCTATAAGCTTAAATACTCTTGATCGCGAGGGTGCGAGATTGCTGAATCCCCATGGCTCACAGATTACTTCCAAACCAGATGCAGGGCCCGATGATTCCGTTTCAGATGATGCGCTTGAGCTCAAGTGGGAGTTCGACGAAGACTCATGCCGTTACTATGTGTCTTTCCCTGATGATCAGTAGTGGTGCCCAGTTGGGACGATCGGGACCATGTCGCATGTTGGGGTTGATCTTTTATTTTGGTACCGTAGTCGGACCATGAGTGTATTGGATGATGTAATGCTATTTATGTACTTTGTGTGACGTGGCGAGTGTAAGCCAACTATGTACTTTTTCCCCTTATTACCTATTTACATGGGTTGTTGTGAAGATTACCTTACTTGCGACATTACTTTCAATGCGGTTATGCCTCTAAGTCGTGCTTCGACACGTAGGAGATATAGCCGCATCGAGGACGTTACAGGAGGTGGCGGCGGGATCGGGGGATCTATTTTCGGGATCCGGGCAAGTGTTGCCTGGTCGGGTCGGTCTCCAATTCAAAACTACCTTATATAGGGGCTTGCCTATTGTAGAATATTCTACAATCAGTTGTAGAACAGACCCACCCTATATATAACATTCACTCCTCCGACTAAGTGAGTTTGTTATACTTGGGTGGAAATTAACGTAGATGATAAAACCCAACGGTGCGGCGCCTGTTTCGCACAACTCCGCGGGGCTTTTCCACATTGCCGGTTGATTTCACTCATGCACTAGGTTCAAGCACATGCACAACTGCAAACATAAAACCCAACGGCGATTACTTTGCCAGAGCGTTAGTCCCTAGAATTGTCATAAAAGTATACATGAAACTGATTCGATTTTGCCAAAGCATGAAGATCTTTCAAAAGTCAATATGTAACTTCACATATACACAATTCAACCCCACCACCAGCTAGCCACATAAACACACTTAAAACTCAGAAGTGTTTTAATTAAAGAGAATTTTTATGAATATTTTTTTATCTTGCTATTATTTATGAGCTATATAGGAAAGAAACGAAATCACTGTCCAAAACCCATTTTTTAAAATGGCAGGATTCCTGCATTCATTAAAAAGAAAAGAGTTGCTCAATTAATTAGGGAAAACTAGGCGAAAATAAGATTGGCGAGTTTATTAAAAAAATCGAGCAAAAACCATCACAACCGCTGGGCGGCACACACAAGATACCCCACTCATACCTCTTCAAAGAGAGCCTCGTCGAGACACGCATGTGTCATCATTATCACTCCTCCCCTATTGTGTCATCGACATCCCTAAACCCTAAGCAAATGACTCCAACTTCGCCGTAGACGATCATTGACTCAACCCATGATGTTCAGGCCGAGTGAAGATGAAGGACAATTCGTGCCAAACCCAGCCACCTGCAACCAGACGGCGCAACTCTGACTCTAGCAATGAACTACGAAGGACAAAACTAATCATGGCTAGCACCACGAAAGATCGCGAAACGGGCCACCACCAGCAGCCAGTCATCGTACAACATAGGGCCTCGCCAACGTAGCTTCGACTTCATAGCAGCAAACAAACCAAGGCAATCCCGCGGACATGTCAGAAAAGTGCCGAGTACCATAACCATTGTTGCGTCTCCGACATCGCTCCCACCATCATCATTGCCATAGAAGCCTAGACGCCACAACCGCCGCTGACCTTGGGTCCCGCTTGCCGATGCCGAGCTCCGAGTTGAAGCCTCCAAGAGGGAGAGCAACACCAAGGCACTGCCATCGTCTGGCACAAGATCAAGGGTTTCCCCCGGAGAGGCTGAGATGGCCGCATCCGTGCGTGAGGGGTGCAACAGCAAAGCAGTGATGCCTCCAGGAAAGTCTACGATGGCCACAACTGCTACCATTGCTGGTCACGGCACAAGGCCGAGACAGGGTCTTCTTCCAAGCTCCCACACCACCTCGACCGCACATCATCTCACACCGACGCTGGCAAGCCCCCCAACAACCACCGCCATGGAAGCTGCCATCAACGAAGAGGCGCCGAGATCCACCGCAGGCCCCACACCTCATGGGGTTCATTGGCAGCCATAGTTCAACACGAGGGCCCATCAACCACCACTACGAGCACCACCGAACATGCCACTTCTTAGCCACCCGCACCTCCCAGAGGCCGCCGGTGGCCCACCCGCCACGTAGGCCAGTAGATCCATCGTCACCCGACCAGGATCAACACCACCGGACGCGGCACGGAACACTACACCGAACCGAGCACCATGCCGGCAAGGCACGGAGGAGCACCTCCCAGGCCAAGGACCACCATGGTCCTTGGTCGCAGCCGCGTGCGCCCGCCGAAGAAGGCAGACCAGCCACCACCACGAAGCCACCTCCCTGCGCCGCCCCGGGCCTCCAAGCCGCGCCCAAGCTCCAGATCTGCGCTGCACGGAGATCACTTGCGCCCATGAGTAGGTTGAATAAAAAGACATTGCACGGCAGTCATACTCTTTTGAACAGAACCACATGAATAGGTTGAAACGGAAGGGCATGAAACAGAAGTTGACGGCTAATAACGGTCCAAAGGATGGACAAATTATGTTCAGACACATTGTTGACAATCTATTACTAATACTTATAATTGACAAAGAGGATGAACCAAATTTATTAATATATAGTTTGCCCTTCTAAGGGGATTTTGGCGGACTAAACTTTTTCCTGGTTGTATATTACCGGTAGAAACTGGCCTAACCAAAAAAAAGGTAACTTTGCAGACCATAACAGCATTTGACTCAATACACTAGTTAGACAATGTAATTCGACAGGGAACAAATTAAGTGAATCAGGTTTTCAGAGAGAGCACACCAGTTAGTGATTAAAAGGCAGAATGTCCACGAGCTTAACAAGAACTGTAAGGGTACTGAACAAGTAGAAATTTGAAAATTCGATCAGCAATCCAGCATTCAAACCCTCTGACAGGGCAAACATGGCACCCATGGTTTTCACATCCAAATATTACATGATGTCCTACCTGAGAAAGTGGCAGCAGCCTAACGCTCCCCGAGATGGAAAGCGGGCCTAATTTTCTTGTCGTTACCGCAAGATCTGATGATGGGCTTGGTGAGGTGGAAAGCAGTCTCGTTGACAAGTGAATCAGATTTTCGAGAGCACTGGAGTTAGTGATTACCAAGAAAAACCGGAAGTGTACTGAACAAGTAGCTGTTTGAAAATAAAATACCAGTTCCGGCCTTAATACAGTCTACAGAGGAGAGGTTTCGAACAATCTGACAAAAATGAACAACTTGTGTAGGATTTTTTTTAATTTGTCACCGGCCGAGATTCCCCACAAAATGGCTGAGATTTACAACAGGGACAAACAAGCAGATAGAAAGGGGATCAAGACAGCCAGCGTAGGGAGAGCGTGGCAACCTAGCTAAAGGTCAACGGAAGAAAGCTAGGCAGCAGCGCTATCCTGATGCTGGGGGCAAGGCGAACGCGTCTGGCACGAACATCCTCGCTACACATCTGGACGAGTAACCCTGTTCATGTGCTTCCAAACGTTCCAGTGGCAGAGAAGGTCAAATGTTTTGTGGTTCCCCGTCACAAAAGTCTACATCAATCTAGTCAGGGCCGCAGCATCTCGAGACATGGGAACTTTGGCGCGCTTGATTCTAGACTACAATCTCTTGTCTGCATCTCACTGAGTACTATGGCACCAAATGAAGCTACATGATTATACATTCCTAATGCCTCCCATATCTAATACTTTTGTGATCATGTGTGACTTTAAACAGAATAAATCAGGCAAATTGTCTTGACTCTTGAGGAATACTACTAACTTATCTTTCTTTGGCCCGCCTCTGGATAAGCCGACCACAAACCATGGTGGACGAGACATATTCTGCCTAGTTAGTTGATTACTATGAACCACTCTGGATGAGCGCCATATATATGCACACATGCTGAATGACAGCTAGGAAGAAATAAAGACGATAATAACTCATTGACAAGGTGGTTGATTTGTACCACCAAAGATGGATTATGACTTGCAATATATATTTTTCTTTCAATTGCATTCACTCATCTAACTAAGTGAGCTTGCTATACTTGGCCGGATACCAGTATAAAAGAATTCTCTAGAGTTACATCCACTCCTCCGACTAAGTGAGCTTGCTATACTTGACTGGATGAAAAGTATTACACGAACCGGTTCCATTTTGCCAAAGCAGGTTGTCTCAAGATTTTTCAAAAGACAGTATATGAATTTACATATACACAGTTCAACGCCACCACCTGCCCCACAAATACACTTTGAAAAAAAACTGAAAAAATGTTATTATAGAGAATTTAACAAAAATATTCCATCTTGCTATCAGTTATGAGTTATAGAGTAAAGAAATGAAATCACTGTCAAATACCCATTTTTTTCAATAATAGATCACCTACAATTTGGCTTTCACGTGGCAATTAACTTTCTAAGGGATACCTCCATGATTATGGTGAATAAAAAAAGTACACTACAAGGCAGTCATACTCTTTTGAACTGAGCCACATGAATAGGTTGAAACGGCAGATAATGAAACAGGAGTTGACGGCTAATAAGGATCCAAAGTTTAGGTACATTGTTGGCCATCTATTAGTCATGCCTATGATTAAATGGCAGAATCGCCAAGAGTACCAAAATGGTAGATCCACCCTGGCTGTAACACAATCTACATAGGAGAGATTTTGATCAGCAATCCCAGCACGCAAAGTCTCGAAAAGAGCAACATGGTACCAAACGATTATGTTCTCTTTCATATTATAGGAACTCGTAGCTGAACCTTTTTTGAATTAATGAAGTTTTTTCGAAATTTGGGAATAATTTTTGAAATTCACTGACATTTCTTGTTTTTGTGACATTTTTACAAAATTCATGAACATTATATGAATTCAAGAAATTTGGATCAAAATGATGAAAAAAATTTGAATACATGAACATTGTTCAAAATCATGAACATTTTTGGAATGTGCAAACATTTTATGATTTCTTAAACATTGTTTTAAAAAACAATTTTCTAAATTTCAGAACTTTTTTTACATCCCAAACTATTAAGGCGGAAAAAATTAAAATGGAAAAGAAAAGAAAAAATGGAATAAAAAACAGGGTGCTCGCACATGGGCCAGCCCAAAAGGGCGCGCTTGCTGCCGGGGGAGAGCGAGGGGTGCGCGTTGCGTCTCGTCCCTGCCGAACAGCGCGAGTGCTATGTCTCGCATTAAGCGAGATGATAGTAGCTCTCCCTGAATTCGCTCACCTCGCGTCGTATCGGGCCGCCCAATCATGCTCACATAGTATGTAAAAAGAGCAGAGGAAATGGGAGAAGCAGGGACCAATCCCTAGTCTCCAGGGAGATCGCTAGCGCACTCCGCCCAAATTCCATTTGTGGTAAGAACTAGGGGCGCGTCCTACATGAGGCTATTCGTGCCGTTTTTGTTGGGTTTATTTTACCTTTTTTGTTTTATTTTGTTTCTTTTTTCTCCGTTTTTCTTTCATTCTTTTGCATTTTGTTTCTTAGTTTTTTTTCTTTTGTTTAATTTTTTTCTATTCTTGGTTTTCTTTGTTGTTATGGTTATTATACTAATTTTTTTGTATATGTCAACAACATTTTTATAACACACGTCTAACATTTTCTCAATACAAATTATATATTTTTGTAATACATGGTCAACATTTTTCCTATACATGGTTTTAACATTTTTCAAATACAAGATTAATACTTTTTTAATCATGGTCAACATTTTTTCTCTACATTTTTATCATTTTTTTAATGCTTAATTAACAGTTTTCAAATAAAATATTAATTTTCTGAGTACATTGTCAACATTTTTTCTATATACATGATCAAAAACTACATAATTTTTTTATACATGGTCAAAAAAAATTCTATACACATTTAAAAAAATGCTTGATTACATTTTTTAAATACTTGTTCAACATTTTTAATGCTTGATTAACATTTTTATATACAGATCAAAATAATTTATCATTTTTCTAATACATGGTCATCATTTTTCCTATACACATTTAGCATTTCCCAAATGCTGGATTAACATTTTTCAAATACGATTTCAACATTTTTTCGAAATGATTGATGAACATTTTGTATATTCATGATGAAATCAATTCATCATTTGTTTAATACGCGGTCAACATTTTTTCTGAGTACATTTAACATTTTCCAAATGCTTGATTAACAGTTTCTAACACTTGTTCGATATTTTTTTTCTAATACTTGATTAACATGGATGGAAAGTCTTTTTGTAAGGTTTTTCACAAAGGTTGCGTGTTATAAAAAGTATGGACAGTGTGTTGTTTGCTAGGGTGGTGCTACTATGCTCCCAATTCACAAGGTAACTTTGATTAATTGAAGAATCGGATGTTTCGATAAAAAGTCGGGAAAGAGAACTGTTCAAAACTTCTCACTAGGCTCATGCTATAAAAAATAGAGATCAAATTTTAAGAATTGAATGATATAAGTCGCATAACACCTGAGGTGAATAGAGATCATAATTGTAGTTTTGAAGACTCAGACTTGACAAAATCAACGTATATATGTAGCAACTATTTTTTAAATGGTCGCCGGGGAGAGATTCCCCATATGAATTAACAAGTTGCTGAGCTTTACAACAGTGACAGACAAAGCAGACAGAGAGACGGATCACGGCAGCAGAAAGCATAGGGGAGAACGTGGCAACCTAGCTAAACGCCATGGGAAGAAAGCGAGGCAGCAGCATGATCTTGGTGCTCGGGGGGGAGATGAACGCGCCAGGCACATGCATCCTCCCGACACATCTCAAGGAACAACCGCAGGTTAGGGCGTTGCTCGCGGAATGCTACCGGTGCTTCCAAATGATCCGGTGGCAGAGAAGGGAAAATAGTATGTGCTCCCCCTCACGTCAGTAAGCCAAAAATGCTGCATCGGTCTAGTCAGGCCCGTAGCATCTCTTGGACAATGGGACTTTGACACCCTTGATTCTAGAATCTCTTCCCCACACCATTCTCGCTGAGCATTGCAGCCCATTACGTAACCACAAGCTTAAATATTCCTAATGCTTCGCATGTCTAATATATTCTGTAATGGTGTGCAACTTGAATGGAATAAAATGAGGCAAATTGACTTGACTACACCCATAGGGGCTTGCTCAATTGAGATAAACAACCATACATATAACTTCCTTCATTCTGCCTCTTGACAACTACAATAAACCATGGTGGATGAGAGATATTCTGGTTAGCTAGTTGATAACTGTAAACCACTGTGGCTGAGAGCTAGTAGTCTATATATGCATGCACACCAGACGAGGGATAGGAAGAAATAAAGACGATAGTAACTCATCAACATGGTGGTTGATGTGTGCCATCAAATTGGGGTGAACCCTGACCAACCGGCAACCGGTTCCAAAACAATGTTGTAATGTTAGTGGGTGGAGGAGGGGACGGGGTAAATTAAAATTATGTGTATTGTACACCAAATAAAAGTAGTATACCGACATGGAAGGAAAGACAATGGATCGTTTCCTCATGTCTTAAAAATAAAATTTAGTTTGTATCCCAGCTATTTTGTGCTTTGCCAAATTATCCTTTGTCTAGATCACCCCACGGTTAAGATCTTTTTCTTTAAGGATGAATACCCCCGGCCTCTGCATCAATCGATGCATGCAGCCATATTATTAAATAAAAACGTAACAATGTCATAAGATCCAAAAAAGCTCATAAACTGAGCAGTAGTCAAAAGCCAATAAATCTGACAAGCGCCACACGGCCCACACCTGGCGATATAGAACTAAAAAAGTGCCACATCCGGTGATAGGATAATAAGCTGTGATGCCTACACACCTAGCCTATTAGCTCGCCACCCAAATCGACTGAAGATATCCCGTGCTACCGTCTCCCAACGGCAATAACCAAAGGCTCCCTCATGTCCGCATGAGTGAGTAAGGACCACATATGGATCCAAACTGTAGCTCTATAGATAACCTGCAAAAAATTGGTGAATTGTGCTCCATTAAAAATCATATCATTTCTAGTGTTCCATATAGCCCAAAATAATGCACATACTCCTATCCGAATATGTTTAGCTAAATGTACGTCCACTCCATTAAGTCGCGTCTCAAATAACGTGTGTATGCTCCTTGGAGGTTGAACATTAAAGGCTATATGAATTGATCGCCATAATAATTGTGCAAGAGGACATTTGGGAAAGAGGTATTTAATCGTTTCATTTTGATCACAAGAATAGCACCTAGAATTACCAACCCAATTCATTTTTGCCAAGTTTTTTTTTGGTTAGAATAACCTTTTTATGGACAAACCACATAAATATTTTAATACGAAGCGGAACTTTAATCTTCCAAATGTGCAACGACCTCCACAATGGCCCGATATCAATTACGTCCGAATACATGGATTTCACTGAGAAGATTCCATCCCCCACAGTTAAGATAGCGTATGAAAAATAATCTTCCAAGTATACTTCATGAGGAAAGCAACCCCAGAGTTTGATAAGATTGGGATGCATGGATTTTATGGAGAACACCACAATAGTGCAACTCCCAGAGGAATACATCAGATTCCTGCAAAATCAGTTGATCGGCATCGAACAACGTATTAAATGTAGCCAAGCAGTCCACTTCTCCACAATCAGAGCCCAACAAAACTAAATATTCAGCGAACTTGTCCCTATATTAAAGTAACTGACCTTGCATGATTTTTATTTTTCACATAGAAGGCGGGATCACTGTGATTCACTAAGAGAGGGAAAAATAAAGATTTTGCAGAATACGTACAAGAAAAGGTAAAAGCCAAAACAATGAAAAGGACTATGTGGGAGCGGCCATGGCCAACCTCATTTGATCAAGATTATCCTTAACCAAGTAAGCAACCTCGATCATGGACAAAGATGCTTGTTGAAAAATACAATGGTTCCACTCCTTCCAAACATTCCAAATAACATAGATGAGGACCTTGCTAAAAACCTTTCTCTTGGTCACCTCCATGTGAGCAATATGCATGTACCCATCTTCAAGGGGCGAGAATTCAGGAGCCAGGTTGGTGACAAGCGAGCACCATCCCGCAACAATGCCCCAAACACCACGAAGAAAAAAACAACTGCATGCTAGATGCTCGTAGTCTCATGTTCCATAAGAGCATCTTCAATAGAAATTGTAGATAGGAAAAATAATTATATTTTGCATCTTCAAGGCCCAAAAACGCTGCTCCAACAATAGATCCGCAGAGAAGAATATTTGTCCATCTGTAATGGAGATGTAGATGCAAAAAAAAAAAATCTCCACCTCTCGAAGATGTAAACTATAAAACCTCGCGGTGCAAATTTGCATCTCCACCTTCAGAAGATGTAAAAATGTTGGTCGCGCGCCAACCGCCAACCGCCGTTTCTTTCCCTTCCGCGCGACCAGGCGCCAGCCGCCCGACTCCGCCGCTGCCCGACCCCGTGCCGCCGCCCCAGCCCGACGGCCGCCTAGCATACAAGCAATCGGGAGCACTTTATCAGGAGCACTTTATTAGAAATCTTCAAGGTTTGGTCAAATGCAGTGACATCGTCAGACGAGTTCAGCAATGTACTGGACTGCTTGAGACTAACAGAGGCAACTAAAATTAGGCATCCTTCGCTTAGCACCACGAGACAAAATTGAAACCCCAATGACTTTTGCATACAAGTTCTTCGAAGGAAAAAAAAGGGTCTAACAAACATGAAAAGAAGCTGACAACTCGTGCCACCGGTTGAATCGATACTTTGCTAAACTGATTCAACAGAGAAGCAGCAAGTTAAGAAGTTTTTCAAAAGATTCCACACAACTAGTGATTAACACTGAAGCCATGGAATGCTCGCAAATTTAACGAAGGAAACCGGAAGGTAGGGAACAAGAACCAGTTCGGAGATGCTATGCTAGACCTTGGCCATAATATAATCCACAAAGGGTGCTCATAATAAAAGGATGGATAATGTGGTGTGTTTTAGGGTGGTGCGACTATGCGCTCAGTTCACAACGTAACTTGGATCGGTTGCAGAACTGGATGTTTTGATAAAAGTTAGGCAAGAGAACTATTTGAAACTGCTTGCTAGGCTCATGCTATGGAAAATCAGATATCGTCTATTGAATGTCATAAGCTGCCTAACTGCTAAGGTGAATAGAGATCGTAATTGTAGCATATGTGCTTGGTTTGCAGGTAAAAATTACTAGGCAATGCATTGGAGATCAAAACTTGACTAACAAGTTGTGTAGCAAACATAATTTAGTGGTCACCAGGATGAGATTCCCCACCTGAATTTATATTTAAAATGGCCAGAAATGGAGTAGTTTTACAACAGCGACATACAAGCAGAAAAAAAGCGATCTGCTAATATGCCGCTGTTGTAAAACTGCCATTTTTGCGACATACAAGCAGATAGGTAGAGAGGGGTCAAGACAGCAGTCTAGCTGAGAGCGTGGCAACCTAAGCTAAACGCCAATGGAAGAAAGCCACGAATCAGCGCAATCTTGCTCAGAAGAAGTAGAACGCACTAGGCACACGCACCCTCCTGGCATATCTGATTAGGGCGTCGCTCGTGCAACACAGGCCATGTGCTTCCCCTCACATCAGTAAGCCAAGATTCTTCATCAATCTAGTCAGGCCCGTATCATCTCTTAGACAAGGACAAAAGCCCACGCTTGATTCTACAACGTGTTGTTCACACTATTCTCGCTGAGCATTGCAGCACCAATGCACCATATGTAGCCACAAGCTTATATATTCCTAATGCTTCCCATATCTAATATATTTTGTGATGGTGTACCACTTTCAATAGAATACATGTAGGCAATTTGTCTTGACTACTGAGGAATGCTATATCCATACCGGCTAACTCTGTTGAGATATAAATAGCCAATACATATAACTACCTTTGGTCCGCCTCCTGGCCACTACAATAAACCATGGTGGATGAGATATTCTGCGCAGGTAGTTGAACTATAATCCACACTGGATGAGAGCTATATATATGCATGCACAGCAGATGACAGCTAGGAAGAAATAAAGACGATAATAACTCATCGGCAAGGTGGTTGACTTGCTATATACTCCCACCGTTTCACAATACATGACTTTCATTTGTCAAAATATAGATGTATCTAGACATGTTTTTAGTATATAGGTACATTCATTTTTGAATAAATGGAAGTCAAAGTATTTTAAAACAGAGGGAGTATTTTTTTTCCTTTCAAATAGTAAGCATTCAGGGATTTTAAGCTGGAGGTATACACACATTCCTCTAACTAAGGGCCAGTTCTTTTCACCTCTGGCTTATGAAGAAGCCACTGTGGAAATAAGCCCCAGACAAGCCGTTGTGGAAATAAGCCCAGTGAGAATAAGCCATCCAGTTCTTTTTAGCCTCTGTGCGTTTAGCTTATTTTCTATATACCCAATAAAAAGTCTGTAATACCCCCTAAATTTTTTTTTTGTTGAAATAATAATTGGGTTATTTTGTATTGTTTAGCCGCACATACGAACATAAAATTTATTTTGAAACATCGCTAAATTGTAACAAGTCCACATAAGGAAGATCATTGTCGCACATACGGAAAAAACTCGTCTGTAGTACTTGAGAAGAAAGAAAGATATTCTAAATATTACATGGTTCTCCCAACAAAAGCATACACAATAAAGCTATTCATCAAGGAAAGACACTCGCAGCAATAGCATCTCGTACACTTCCCATATTGCCTTCATCACAGGGTGCAAAGTGATGAGAAGCGCTCTCCTCGTGAACATAGGATCCATTCTCAACCATATCAAAATGCTCATCAGGTAGTTTGCTCATCAGGTAGTTTGCTCTCACGGATCCATACAAAATGAAGACAAGTACATGCAGTAATTATCATTGTTTGTGTTTCAACTTTGAAACGCCTAATGCCAAGAAGGATTCGCCATTTCATCTTGAGAACACCAAAAGTTCTTTCGATGACGTTTCGTAGTGAGGAATGTAGATGATTAAAGGTCTCATTTCTCCCTCGTGGAGGTACTTGTTGGAAATCAGGTACATGGTACCGTTGTCCTTTGTATGGTGCTAGATAGCCATCTCTGTTTGGATAGCCTGAGTCAACAAGATAGTATTTTCCTATACAGGGAACAAAAATACAATGAAGAGCGGTAATTTAAAGCAAAAGGCTAGTGTAAAAAAATGCATGTACGAGTAATTACCATTCGGAGGGTGTGGGAAACTGGGATATTCAGCTCGTGCATCAGCCCATACACGGGTGTCATGAACAGATCCATGCCATCCAGCAATAACAAAAATGAACCTCATATCAAAATCACATATTGCCATGACATTCTGAGTGGTGACACCTTTTCTGTTCCGATATTTGGGCTGCTCTTTTTCCGGCACAATACAAGGTATGTGTGCTCCATCTATGGCCCCAATGGCATCCTTGAAGTGAGGCGAAAATCTTGGTTTTTTAAGCGAGTCGTGAACTTGGGTGAAAGTTTCATCTTTGGGTTGTAGGTAATCACCAGCCATACGATATACACACCTTAAAACCTCTTTAAACTTTTTGTTAATTGTAGACCGACTATGTTCAAATCAATCCGCAATATTGTCGGTGGTCTGGCATGTCCCCAAAGTCCATAAAAATAGTGTTAACGCTTCTTTACTTGACATGTTGCAAGTTGACTTTAAACCGTATTTCTCAACTAGCATGTCATGCAATGGGTAAAACACTGACCTCCGCATCCTAAACATTGAGTAGAATGCTTTTGGATTCATCTCTTTCTCTTGCACCCATTGCAACCCCGTCATCATTGGTGCTCTTCTAGGTGCATAGGGCACCCTCTCTTTGTTTTGAAGATAATGTGCCATTGCAAGAATGCAGAAATCTAATTCTTCATCTTCATCCTCAACAGAGATATCCATCTGTCATATAAAGAACACAATATAGATGCATTATAATTTGGTACACAATAAAACAAAATAATTTGAGCCGTCAAACATGATACATGGCTTTAAAAATGAGTAGAAAAAAGATCCATGATGCATACGAATTGATGACAAACAATCCACTTTCCCTATATTACAATCTGAGTGCAAACAAGAGGTTCCAAACAAAACATAGGTTCACGACAATACAAGTCGATAGCAAGTAATTTTGTTCAAAGAAAATAACATCACAGAAGTTCTAATATTTTTTCATAAATAGATCCCATGTCCTCTTGATCCATTCAAGCCTCACACTAGCAGTCTCATCCTTGAGGGCACTGAACACATCACGATGTTCCTTCTTCGTAAACAGTTGTAGAGCATAGAAATACACATCACTTCCAGGACGACCTCCATCGTTCACCACCATGGTCGTCATCTCTTTTATCTCATCTCTCACATGATCCACATTTGTTTGAGACGTCGCCGAATTGCGGCTAATCTCCCTCCTCTCCCAAAGGTCAACCATACGGTTAAATACCATTTTATCATCACTATCTTTTGCCGCCTTTTGGACCATCTTGGGACTCGGTGAATAAGGACATGATCTCTTCTTTCGACCTTTAGATGAAACATTGGTGGGTGTAACTTGGTTAACATCTAACTCACATCCCGAGCCGTCCTCATTACCCTCTTCAATGTTAATTTGAGAAGCATCAACTTGAGACGAGGGAGTTGACCCTTGCATATGCATTCGTCGAACTATGGTCATCAAATATAAAACTCATTCTTTGCTCATCAACTAATGGAGCATATCGGAACTTGGCGGCAATCTCATTCCTCTGCAGAAAAATCACACAAATAAATTAATTAAGAAATTGGATGGCAAAGTAACAAGTAAAAGTAATATGAATGCTTCAATACATGTATCTCATTCGCCCACCATTCATCGGTAGCCGCAATGCTCCTAGTAACAGGATCTATTCCAATGCCAGATGCCTTTTGGTTCAACGTCTTCCAACAATTGTACTCTTTTTTAAGTAAATCCCACCTATTCTTGAATTGCTTGCGAACATAATTTCTGTTTGTCCGCTCATTGAACTTCCTTATCATATTTTCATACCCAATTGGGCTCAAATGTCCATCAGAACGGTTATTTGCATTCACTTCTTCAACACAAATGTCAAGGAAAATGTTATGGGCAACAGGATCCCAATTTGCTTTCCCAGATTTACCTTTATCCATCTATCATAAAATGAGTGTTACAATTTTAATCAAATAGCACATACCCCATACCCCCATACCACATAACACGTAGCAGAAATAAAATACCACTATGTATTTAATAAAAAAAATTAGCTCACTGCCACAACACCAAATTCATACATGACAAAGTATTTTTGGTCATACAAATACACGTGCATAGAAATCAGTGTACAATTAGAAGTGCTACTCGTACTACGAGCAATCGATTAGCAACACCAAGATAATACTCGCACATCGCTGGACGATCTTCGCTTTGATTTTTATAGTGCTAGTACTAACGTACACGTAGATCACTCGGCCGATTGCCACAGGAGCGTATCTATAGGAGCAATCCTACCCGGTGATAATTGTTCAAACCTACACAGACACATACACATGTATTGCACCGGACCCAGATACACTCATAACATCATGCATCACATGCAGATCAGGAAAGAAGTCCGGAGCAGAAAGATAAGAGGACAGACGGTGCTTACCTTGATAAGAGCTTGGACGGGGACGATCGGACTGGAGCTTGCCATGAAGATGGGAGTAGCTAGTGTGCAGGACGGAAGTGCAGCAGGACGGGAAGCGGCAGAGGGACGGGCGGAGGCCAGCGATTGCGACGTTGGGAGCGACGTTGGTTAACCTCCCTGCCTGGCGTCAGGAAGGACGACGGCGGCGGCGGCTAGCTGGACAAGAGGCGGCGGCAAGGAAACCTAGCAGACGCCCGAAGCGGATGATGCGTCGGGAGAGATGGCTTCGATGCCTGGAGTTATATCTTTCGCGGGTGGCATTTCTCTCGTAAATACTGCCAACGCGGAGGGCATAGCGATGTACCGCTTCAATTTTTAAAGGGCTGCGCTCGGGAAGCTGTGGCCGGAAATTAAGCCGAATACAAAAAAATGAGTTCTTTTCAGCTTGTGCTTATTTTCCACCATAAGTCGTCCATAAGCCAGAAAAGAACTGAGCCTAAGTGAGCTTGCTACACTTGGCTGCATATCAACATAGAAGATTTCTCTGGAGTTGCATCCGCTCCGGCTAAGTGATCAGCTTGATATACTTAGCTGGATATTAATATTAATATACTTTCTCCGTTTCTAAATATTTATCTTTTTAGATATTTCAAATGAATTACCATATACGGATGTATATAAATATATTTTAAAGTGTAGATTCACTTATTTTTCTCCGTATGTAGTCACTTATTGAAATCTTTAAAAAAACAAATATTTAGGAACGGAGGGAGTATAAGATAACGGCTACGCTAAATATCAGTGAAGTCTCAGTCAATAACAATCGTGTGTACGTGTACGTTGGCTCGAACCAGCTCTTTTCTTTGTCGCTGCACGGGCCGGTGGAGATGAGAGAGCCTTTCTTTTTTTTTTCTTCTGGGCCTTGTTCCCTTTGCTGTGCAGCCCAAGTTTTCCAAGTGTGTTTTTTTAGTTATTTTTGTCAGCCTACAAGAAAAGTACTTTGTCTCAAAAAAAAAAAAAGTACTTTATTTTGTTTCTTTTTCTCGCCCTACACAAGTGAGTTTTGCCTGTCGGAGAGGAAGTCACAGTGGCTTCTCTTTTTCCCAAAATAATTTTTCATTCTCATTTTTCTTTTTTCTTTACCTTTTTCTTTTTTTATTGTTTACTTTTCATTTACTTTTTATAAGTCTTTATTTTTTCTTTTATTTATTTTTCCTTATTAGGCTTATCCCGTTTCATTTTTTCGTTTTGTTTATTTAATTTAATTTTCCCTTTTGTCCTTGCTTATTAATGTTGTGTTTTATTCTATTTGATTTTAGCATATTTTCCAAATTCCAAGCAGCCCTATTTTAGCAACGAAATTTCCTACCAATTTTTTGTTAATCATTTTTAGTTGCACATCCATCAGATGCTTTGTAAGTAAATGTTGGTTGCGATAGTTGAAATTTTATTACCTGGATTGCTAAAATTTAGTCGATTGAGTTTAACCGAAGTCCCAGTACACATATATGGCCGTTAGATCACTGTTTTCGTAAGATTCATGCAACACTGCTTGTCTAGTGTTACCCCGACTTGTTTAGCGCCCGCTTCTTCTTTCTTTACTTCTCTCGTGTTCGGAATTGATGCGCGATGTGCTGGTTGTGAGAGGCGTTTTTCATTGTTTTTGTTGGACTTTTCAATTGCCATGTACACACCATATCTACCGCGGAGTACTTGTCTCAGGGGAGGGGGTCTTCGTCCCTCGGGGTTCTTCAGTTGCATTTTTTTCTTCTGTTTTCCCCTCTTTTATGCCAGGTTTCTATTTGTGAATTTATTTATGTATGCATTTAGATTTTTTATGCTTCCATAAGGTAGGAAATGCTTTTTCTTCGATGACTGGGGATTTTTGAACCATGTAGACATAAATGTTAGTGGGTATGTTGGTTGTTAGCGGGTTTTTAAACCATGACTTCTGTTTTGTATAGGACCGGCATTTTCATATTATTTTTCTTGTTTATGCGTAAAAGAATATTAGCATATATATTTTTTGCACCCGGCCACAAGTGCATGTCTTCTAACCCGACCACAACTGGACTTTTTTGTTATGTTAAAGGGGGCGCCGGGAGAGGGGGCGGGCCAGTTGCAAGCCCGACAACAGCCCCGCAACTGCATGTCCCCAACATGGTTGCAACTCTTCTTTTGTTTTGTCAGAGGGGGCGGGCCAGTTGCAATCCCGACAACAGCCCCGCAACTGCATGTCCCCCAACATGGTTGCAACTTGACTTTTGTTTTGTCGGAGGGGGCGCCGGGAGAGGGGGCGGGCCAGTTGCAAGCCCGACAACAGCA
>NC_041392.1:700360844-700402003 GCF_002162155.2 Triticum dicoccoides | reverse complement strand
TTGTTTTGTCGGAGGGGGCGCCGAGAAAGGGGGTGGGCCAGTTGCAAGCCCGACAATAGCCCCGCAACTGTAAGTGCCGCATTCGACCGCAACTGCATGTCTTTTAACTCGACCACAACTGGACTTTTTTGTTCTATCAGAGGGGATGTCGGGAGAGGGGGCATGTCAGTTGCAAGCTCGACAACAGCCCCGCAACTGCAAGCGCCGCACCCGACCGCAACTGCATGTCCCCCAATATGATTGCAACTGGACCTTTGTTTTGTTGGAGGGGGCGGCGGGAGAGGGAATGGGCCAGTTGCATGTCCGACACTAGGAATGCAACTGCAAGTGTCGCACCTAGGTCTACAATTGCAAATGTCATCTCGGCCTGCATGTTGCCCTGATGCTTGCTGATTAAGACTTATTTAAATCTCAGTCGACTGGACCGTATTCACACCCCATTATTTACTTTCTTTTTCTTATTTAATATCTTTTCTTTTTATTTTTCTATTTCTCTAAAAAGAGGTGTTTTGATTTTTTTTAACGTGACACACCTATCCAGTTGCACCTCTGCATCGCATGTGTAACTGTAACTGAATATGATTGGCTCTCTTATTTTGTTAGTAGCACCATTTTCAATTTGTGGATGATAACAAAACTACAAATAGATGAGACCCAATCTAAGAAAAAATGCAAGGAAAAACCATCATTAAATAATGCTAAACATTTTTCTAATTTCATGATGAATAGTTTTAAACAATATTGTACATTTTCTAATGGCACTCTAATTTTTTTAAATACATGATTAATATTTGTGAAAATGCATGAACGTATTTCTTAAAAAAAATCACGACTAATGCTTACATTTTCTAGAAACAAAAATAGTATAAATAAGAATGGAAGGAGAAAAAAGAAAAGTAAAACTTGACAAAATTGATAGTAACCGCATGTTAATTTTTTTGCACGAACAACAAACTAATACATCCGCCCGGTGCACCACACGTAGTCAATGGAGCAGCAGCACCGAACAAAAATACTGCCCAATCTCTGGCCCAACTCAGCTCAAAAACACACAAAGCAAAGACAAACAGGGCGGCCCAAAAAGCAACCAAAGGTGACATGGTATAGGCTGAACAATAAAGCAAAAAAGCAACAAAAAAACAGGTGACGTCAGCCGACTGAGACTTCGTGAAGTCTCAGTCGACTGAGACCTAGACAAACCCATAAGATAAAAGTAGGACTCCAGTAGTGCGCGGCGTCTGTTTCACGTGTCTCCGCTGGGCCTTTCCATGTTACCGGCTGATTTCACGTATGCACTAGGTTCAAGCACACGCACAACCACAAACGTAACATCCAACGGCAATTATTTTGTCAGAATGTTCATACACTAGCTAGAATTGTTTTGAAAGTATACAGGAAACTGATTCCATTTTGCCAAAACATGGTGTCTCAAGGTCTTACAGAAGTCAATATCGTCACATATACAAAATTTAACCCCACCATCAGCCAAATAAACACACTTTAAAAAATCAGAATTTTTTATATTAAAGAGAATTTTTACTATTATTTTTTATCTTGATATTAGTTATGAGTTGTATACAGGAAAGAAATGGAACCAGTGACGAAAACCGATTATTTTCATCAATAACAAGGGAGACCACCATGAGTATGGTGAATAAAAAAGACACTGCATGACAGTCATACTCTTTTGAACAGAGCCACATGAACATAGGTTGAAACAGCAGATCACGAAATAGAAGTTGACAGCTATGTTCAGACAGATTGTTGACAATCTACGATTGACTAAAAGAGGATCAACCAAATTTATTAATACATGGTTTGCCCTTGTGAGGCAATCTTTTAGCTGACTTAACTTTTTTTTCTGGTGATATATATAGCGCCAATAGAAACACGCCTAACAGAAAAAGGTAAGTTTACAGACTGTAACAGCATTTGACTTGATACACTAGTGAGACAACGTAATTCAGCAGGGAAAAGGCAAGTGAATCAGGTTTTCAGAGAGCACAGTAGTTAGTGATTAAAAGACAGAATGGCCACAAGTTTAACAACCGTAAGGGTACTGAACAAGTAGCAGTTTGAAAATTCGATCAGCAATCCAACATTCAATGTCTGACAGAGCAACATGGTACCTGCGGTCTTGAGTTCTCTTTCATACCCAAATATTACAGGAACTCCTAGCTGAGGAAATGGCAGCGACCTAAAGCTCCCCGAGATAAATCTGCTTGTCGCTGCCGCAAGATCCAATGATGGGCTCGGTAGGGTGGAAAGCGGTCTCATTGACGGAACCGTTGTGCCCAGGAAGCTTGTACAGGATCCGCCTCGATGTCGTGTCCCAGATGTAGACCATGCGATCAGCGCTCCCAGCAGTGACCTTGCGATTGTCAGGTGACCAGCTGCACTTCAACAGCGTCTTCTCAAAGTTGTGCTGATGCCCTGTAAAGGTCTTGATGTTGCGGTTCTCTGGTGCGTAAGGGCGCAGATCCCAGATCTTGAGCTCATTGTCCATCGCATTGGTGAGGAGGTACGACCCATCAGGACTAAGCTGCATCCCAGTTATCATGTCCTGATGTCCTTTGAGAGATTCTGTGACTTCATTCTTGCGAAGATCCCACCACTTGACGTCGTTGTCCAGACCACCCGTGAAAACCTTATCTGCGGCCTCTGAAAAGCTCACGGCGGTAATCTGGAACTTGTCTGGAAGTGTTTGGATAGCCCCTCTCTGACGCAGGTCCCAGAGCTTTGCTGTACCGTCGTCCGATCCACTCACAACAAGAGGTGGCCACTTACGTGACGGGCAACATGAGTTGACAAAGGATGAGTGCTCAGCCATCTTCTTAACCTGCTTACCAGTTTCAACATCCCAGACCCTCAAAGTCTTGTCAGGGCTTGCAGAGATTATCTGGCTCCCATCAGTGGTCCAGTGAAGATCAAGGATAGCATTCTTGTGCCCTCTCAGTACCATGTAGTTCTTACACTCACCATGGACATACCACAGGAAGATATCCTTGTCATGGGAGCCCGATGCTATCACAGTTCCAGCAGGGTTGAACTTCATGCAGTAGACAGCGCTCTGGTGGCCTGTGAGTAGCATTATCGGCGCCTCCAGACTGGATGAGCGTTGCTTCCCACCAGGCCCAAGGCCAAAAGCCTGGTTAGGATGTTGCTGCACGTTGCCCAGCTCCATTCCTGGCCGTGGGGCTGCAAGAGCCAAAGAATTGTTGCCTGGAGCGGAGTACATCTTCAAGTCTGTAGTGAAATTTACGTTCCTGTCACAAAGAAAAATATAAGATGACTGCAAGAAAATGAACAGAACAGAACAGACCTAGTCCACAGTAGAGTCTAGAGTCCAAACATATGCACACAAACATCTCTTCAGAAACAAAAATCATACATTATCCAGGTTTTCAATTTACAGACACATACAAGCACAAGTAGTACCACAGATGATATTTGCTAGATATAATTTTGGCAATGAGATTTAAGTAGAGCTGTGGTGATGTAACCCAGGTCAATATACACAAAATAAGGTTTACTGGTGGTACCCAGTGCCAGTAATCGAGCAGTAATTTAAAATGCTAGTAAGTTAGTTCACTGGGAGAACTGTGCAAAATTAAGCAGCAGTAGCAGAACATGTTTGGAGTAGCATCAACAGTTTTACAAATCAAATAGGCCACACAAGGGGCTGATCTAGGAACCTTGACAGGGATACCCGGAACAGGAGACTCAATCATGTGTGGCATACAGCCTACACACATGGAATTGCAGAGTAGAAGCACTGTTGGAGGCCACCAGGTCGGATTTGTTTTCCTAGAGATGCTCATGCATGGGTCCATCAGATGTGTGCAATGGTGGTCACCGGACTAGTAGTTGAACAATTTCTGGAGCGTTGGCTAGCAAGCTCCAGCCAAGTGATGCGTTCAGTTTATGAGGTCGGGGGTGTTCTTGCGTTAGAACTGTGGAAACAGAACCGCGCCAAGGCTGACGCATGTGCACCATGGGGTGTTCCTTTTTCTCAATTCCCCGAGCAGCCTGGCGCTGCTCCATGACCTTGACCTTTTATACCATGATGAACAAAAGCATCTATCTCAGAAATCTCCAGTACATAGACCACGGGGAGAACAAGTCCATGCATGACAAAATCGCAAAAATCAGAGTGTTAGCACCAACAATTTCGAGTTCCCTGTGCTACAAAGCTGCCCCGGAATTGCTCAGACGGGCAATCCCGCGGACTGGTGATAGGGCCCATCCAAACCGAAAGCTATATGCTACCACAACCTATCATGAACACGGTCCAAACGAAGTCAATTCTACACTGCATCTGAAGAACTGCTCTGTGTTCTCTCAGATTTCCTCCACAGCCTCTCCTGTCTCGCGCGCACGTGGAAACCCAGAAAAACACGAGAAAAGCAGTAGAATCTCTGCCCTACCGGGAGGCAAGGAAGTAGCGAAGGTCGTAGGGGGCGATACCTGAGCGGAAGCCCTAGGCTGGGGCTAGCCAGGCGGGAGGAAGCGGAGCGCTGCTGCTGCTGCTGCTGCTGTTGCTCGGGGACGGCGAGGTCGGAGCGGGCGCCGCGGGCAGGCGGCGGGAGGCGGGGGAGGGGGTTTCTCCGATCCGGCCGGAGGGGCGAGAGGTGGGAGGAGACGAGGCCGGCGGCGCGGTAGGGTGGGGTGGGTGCGTGGAGGATTCTGGCGGCGTCGTGTGGCCTTTGGGGTAGGCTCGGGCCGCGGTATTGGGCTTCGCGGTTGATGGGCTCGATATAGGCTGTGCCGTTACATGCTCTGGCCCGTATACTAACAAGAAGGCCTGTCCTTCTCAAAAAAAAAACACAGCTTGTTTGGCATTCAGCATTTGAGTCGGAATCGTGCAAATCATTTGCGAATTCCTACACCAACATGTTTGGCTGTCCTGGATTTGGGTGTCGGAAATCATTTCACAATTCCAGATGATTGAAACCGTATGTAAATCAAATCTTGTCCAAAAACCTGTCATTTATCAAATTCGCTCGTGCCCGACGCCCTTTCATATTGCCCCTGACTCCCCCTCATCTCACTCCAGCCGCCCAGGGAACCCATCGCCTCTCGCTCCGCCGCCCGGTGAACCCACCGCCCCGTAACACCCTCCTCAAACCGTATTCCATCCGCCATCAGGACCTCCACGACTGCACGCCAAGGGCAGCGCCGCTAGTGAGGGTGACCACGCGAAGGAGCCGACGCTTATTAGCTACAGGGAGGTGGGTGTCATGCTTACACAGCTGTGTTTGGTGCATCGGCATCATATCGACACCATCTTCTACCACAGTTCTCTCCACTTGTCTCGGCAGTAGATCCGGGTTGAGAAGAGGCCGATCCCTTCCCTGAACTAGGTGTTGGTGGAGAAGCTTGGGTAGCCCAGCAAGACCGCCACCCATCATGAGACCATCAAGCGGTTATGGAGAAACCTCCATATTATATTTAATGTAACCAGATGCTAGTTCCTGCACGAGTTCCTTGTGGCGGCTCTGGTGGGTTAGTTGCATTGTTTACTTTGGACTAAACCTAAGCTAGTTGCATAGTTTGTGTCAGGCTCATGATCTTTCGAATCTTTGCATGTGCATTAAGATTACAATCAGCTTTTCTGAGTTATGCTTCTAGTTGAGGTGCCTGTCCAGGGGCTACTTACATGTTATGAGTGTAGAGCACATGTACGTCACAAAAAAGCAAATTTTAAGAATTTTGTTGGACATGAAGTTGTGAAAAATGATTAATCAATACTCAAAAGCCATGGCATTGTCAAAAGTTAATTATATTCCTACTACAAGCCCTAGGGATGAGATTGAGTAAAGAGAGTAGTTTTTGAGCTCCCGGGTGCCCCTACACCCTCTATGAACTGTAAATTAAAAATAGAAAAAATCAAAAAAATCTGAAACTTTGCAACACCAACTATGATCAAACTTTGTAGGTGCTTGCAAGTTTTTATGCCAAAAAATATTCGAGGAGCTCTATACGAGAAAAAGATTTCAATGCTTGAAGTTTTGAGCACTTTTAGCACTAAAATATGAAACTCGTTGTATTCGAAGAGCTGTACATGATATTTTGTTATGAGAACTTGCAATGACCTACAAAGTTTGATCATATTTGATGTCTCAAAGTTTCAATTTTTTGGATTTTTTCTATTTTGTGAATTTACTGTTCATAGAGAGTGTAAGGGCACCCGGGAACTATCACGCCTTTCTTGTTGAGTAAATTAGAGTTACTAGTCGTCAACCCGTGCAATTGCACGGGCTAGGGTGCTAATTGTTATGTTTTTTATCAGTCTTTACTAAAAATTGCAATAACATAATATTTTGAGAACATGTCCTACTGGAATGATGGAAATGATGATGTCACCAAACCTACACACTTGAAGCCGAATCAGTTCGCTTCAAGAATAATATTACATGAACCATGTTGCCACATGGAATTTTTCATAAGCAAATGGGTTTCCTTATTAAACAATGTCTTGATGAGAAACAGCAATATAACTTCTTAATAGTAGGACAACGGTAGTGCTTGTATCCGTCCCCGTAATTTCTCGAGACACGCCATTTGTTCACTTGGCATTGCATGATGCGTCAGTATTGTTGCACCTGGACTCTTTGCCGCCGCTAAAGAACTCCTGCATTGCGTTGTCATCACACACCAGCCCGACAAACTTATCACCTCCCGTCATCACATTATGATAGTATGCATAAAATGATAGTAGTGATATAGTGATTGAACAACCATCTAATCTTGATTCACAGGCCCATCTAATTGTTTAGTTACACCCAGAATAACCTTTTATAGTGATTTTCATGTGACATTGTCTCCTCTTTCATTCATGTGTAATTAGTGATGAAAATAATGAGACATATCGAATTGCTCGGAAAAAAGACTAAAATAACAAAATGTAGTATAAATCCATTGTGTTGTACATTCTTTTATGCTGAAACTAATGTGCCAGAACTGCGTTCTACTTACTTCGTGCAATATCTAAGCAATAAAGGGATAAGTCAAGAAAAGAGATAAATCAAACTCGATGATAAATTGGTAGATATTTTCACCTCTTCCCTAGATGCGGGTTAGAAGACCAAATAGTTAATTGATCAGAAGCACGTCACGCCATCCAAAGGAAATACTAAATGATCAAACTACTAATTAAATCTGAGGCTCTTCACTCTTCTATCTAGAATTTGTCTAGTGGTTAACATACATCAAGCATCTTTGGCGAGTTCGACTGAACAAAATTTTGGGCTGAATGAAATCTTAATGTTCATCTATCTATCTTGTGTGCTGACATTGTAGGGTCATTAATCTGAACATGTTAAATTTGTGTCCTTTTATACAGAGTCACCTTCCATGTTGGCTCCTCGGCAATCATTGTGTTGAACTATTATATCTTGTAGTGGGTGTAGCAGTCACTATTTTATATCACAATCAGTAAGTATGATTTCCTGTTTAATAACTTCATGGCATGCTAAGTTTAAATGGTCTAGCATTTACTTTTTGAGTCTTGATCCCATGGTTAATTGTACTAATAACTCAAAGTGTTATCATTATTTTAATGGAAAGGACAACACTTCATAATTTTAGTAAGTAAAACAAAACAAAGCAGTACATCAATTGTGTTCTTGTATGACACCTACTACTGAAGAAATGGAAATTGCACAATCTACTGTTCTCAATATTTAAAACTTCCAAAGCTAAAAGACGAAATTTTCAAAAGGAAGCTTCTCTAACCTGGTGTAAGCAATGATGCTGCTTGTCAAGAGAGAGAAATCTCGTCAGTGATCCCATGCTAAAAATGAGCTTAATTTTGGACCAACCATCCTACTGCTTCTTTCTGGGCCGTGCACCACATGATATGTAGATAGATCAACATTATGAACATCCATTTGGTGCCTATGAGACACCTCACAACTGATCAAACAACAACTTGCAGCTGGGCGTCTAACTGAAGAACAGACTCTTGTCCATCTAGGTGAAAGCCAAGGCATGGACAGAATAATCCTGGAAGCAAAACAATCATACAATTTAGAAACCCGATAGAAAATAGATTATAATATTCAGGGGATAGACTATGAGGAGAAGAACAAATCTGGCAAACAAACCTGAAAATGGGACGTGTACCCATGAACCATTTAGGAATAGAATCTGGAAAAAAGAAATCAGATCCAAGTATATAGTATGATAAAGCTAACTGATCTGGCTGATCGTTCCTTGTAAATAGTCAATATCCTAATTCATCAAGTAGTGTTGGCAAGTAGAAAACAAAAAACTAACCACGTGCTGCAGGACCTATAAATTTCTAGTTCAAATTTTTTTCAGTACTTGTAGAGTCGCAAACATAGATAATCTTCTTGTAGGTATATATAGTAGATGTACACCACTTAAATATATAATGTCTCCTGCAGGGTGCAGAATATCTGAAAAAAGAAAAAATATGAATCAAGCGTATAAATATCTAGAGATTGAGCAATCAGAAGAAATTTATGGTCCTACGAAAAGGAGAATACATACGTATCAATGTGATATTGTATAGCTCTTGCCGTTGTGCTGTTTGTGTGCCTGAAGTTTTTCTAGTGTAGTCACAAATATAGTAATCTTCTTGTAGTTATACATAGTACATGTACACCACTTAAATATATAATGTCTCCTGCGGGGTCCAGAATATCTGAAAAAAGAAAGTATGAATCAAACGTATAAATATCTAGAGATTGAGCGATCAGAAGAAATTAATGGTCATATGGAAAGGAGAATATATACGTACCAATGTTATATTATATAGCTCTTGCCATTGCGCTGTTTATGTGCCTGAAATCTTGCAGCTCGCCTCATGCCTGCTATTAGCAGACCACTTAAAGGTGCCGTGAAGTCTTGCAGCTCGCCTCACACCTCCTATTAGCAGACCGCTCAAACGTGCCGAGGAGCAGCAGCACCATCAGCTCTCCATGTCGAGGAGCAGTACCGCCAGGCCTTCGAGGCCTGGAGCAACCTATAACCGGTCGATGACCACCGTGCAAAATAAAACATGACAAAAACACCTCAACTCGGATGCAAACAGTATATACACACATGTTTTTTTATTACATTATATTAGTATTTCTTCAATGCACGCATGCTATGCCTAATCAAGAAAGATTGTGTGCAGACTGGAGATTCAACATATACCTATACCAAGAGTTATTCATACGGACACCAGGATTGTTGTTGCATACTGGCATGGCGCCATACACATGCCAGCGATGAGAAGCAACAGAGCAGTCGGTATTGGACTCGGCACCGCCAGTATTGGACTCGCAATAAACCCAGTCTGGTGGATGAACAATTTTCTTTCGCATGAGCCAAGATGCATCGGTAGATAACTATACGTGATCAGCTGTGCCACTGTAATAGTAAGAATGGTTCAAGTAAATATGCATGTGACAAATCAGCATAGAGAAATCAGCACGTGTGATAAGAGAGAGAGAGTAACTAATCCATCAGATCTTGGTCAAACTCGCCAGGGACTAAAAATTTGAACGAAATTGCATATGAAGCCAAGAGCTATCATGGACTGTTGTCTCCTTTGCTCCAAATCACACAAATAAAAAATACCTGTACATGTAGTGCCATGAAAACAACTCAGAATTATACGGTTTTCGATGGAGTACCGTACCTTGTGATGGGTGGATCAAATGGAGAGCCAGCGATGTGGGCTTCAAACTGGAAGGCGTCGTTCCTTGGTCATGCTCTAGCCGGAGGAGGGAAAAACGATCAAGTACCATTGATCGGAGGTCTTGGACAGTAGAAACCATGGAAGGAAACAAGAATTATACGGTTTTCGATGGAGTACCGTACCTTGTGATGGGTGGATCAAATGGAGAGCCAGCGATGTAGGCTTCAAACTGGAAGGCGTCGTTCCTTGGTCATGCTCTAGCCGGAGGAGGGAAAAACGATCAAGTACCATCGATCGGAGGTCTTGGACAGTAGAAACCATGGAAGGAAACAGAGGTTGCTAGGTTAGATCTAAACCTATACCATTACAATTTGAGAGATTTGGGTCTCTGGAGAGATATACGCGAGAGTTTTATCCCTTTTGGAGAGTTATTGGTCAGAGACGGTTAGAGTTGGGTCGTGGGAGTGACATGCGTACGTGACAATTTTGGAGAGATTGGGAAATTCTGGTCGTGTGGGTATCCATGATTTTTTTTATTGGGAGATATCCGGGAGATTCTTTTTTCTTTTTTGAGAGATACATGAGAGATTGGATATGAACCATAGTTTTGGCCGTGAGGGACATGCGTACGTGACAATTTTGGAGAGATTGGGAAATTCTGGTCGTGAGGGTATCCATGATTTTTTTTATTGGGAGATATCCGGGAGATTATTTTTTCTTTTTTGAGAGATATCAATGAGTTTTTTTTCTTTTTTGAGAGATACATGAGAGGTCCCACCAGATTAACGGCTCATAAAATCTAATTAATGTGGGAATTTCTAGGAAGTCAAGAATTAGTATAGGTATAGATAGATAGATATAGATATAGATATAGATAGATAGATAGATAGATAGATAGATAGATAGATAGATATTCTTGTGGCTTTGGTTCTGCTATTTTGTTTATCTCTCATTACTATTTAGAATGTAACATTACTGAGCCGCACTAAAGAAGGGATAGTAAAAATGCAGGTGCAAGTTATCAGTGAAAAGTTATGGGAGTCACACCTTGTTTACCCATGTGAGATATGAATGCTTGTGTTTCTGCAAAGTTAACAACTGAAAGAGTGAGATCATGGTAGCTTATTGTACACGGTACGATAGACTCCTACTCTATCTTGCACGGCAAACCTTGTCAATTTTCACTTGATTTTGAAGCCTCCCTCCATCATGATTGTGGATGAATCATACATGTGCTATGCTTGACAGTCATGCAGCCTGTCTTATGGACTTCTACAAGACTACAACTATACTAGTTGCACCATTTTCAGAAAGAATTGAAAAGAGAATCATCCATGTAGTTGTGACACCGAGATTCAGTAATTAGGCCACGATTAAGCTGGGCATGCTATAACCTATATGACTAGGCAAATGCAACTCACCAATAGGCAATAGATCACAATCATGCCTATGTTAGAAAATGTATGAGCCGCTGTAATCGCCATCATTTCTTACAAGTTGTAGTTCCTTCAAAACCATTATGACCATGAATTGTTTACATGTTCGACGTCAGACTATTTCTTATCATATTTTGCAGCCAAACAAAGTAGCCGCTTGCGGCATGCGCAAAGGTCATCAAGTTTTGGGATTTACTCAGTCTTGTTTTTGCAAAGGACAATGCTACTGGAGTGCAGCGGAACTACCCGCAGAGGATGTAAACAATGGCAGACAACATTGACTTTGCTGCCACGTCTTCTACTCAAAATGTTGATTTGGTGAAGGCCAAAAAAGGATAAGGCATCAAACAATGAAAATATTCATCGAGGGTGTTAGTAATGCAAAGGTATATTTTTTATGTAACCTTGAATGTGTTGGTTGTGAACCTTGGATGTATTATAATCATTTGATGTTGTTGTGACCTTTTCTGTAAAGATATAGTTTCTCATGTAACCTTGAATGTGTTGGTTGTGAACCTTGGTCGTATTATAATCATTTGATGTTGTCGTGACCTTTTTTGTAATGCGATGATTGAAATTTTTGGAGAGTGGATTTTTGGAACCCGGGTGTATTGGAGGACCTTATTTTAAATACTTTGAAAATCGCATTTAAGGTTTCAAAAATTTCTGAACAAATTTCTACGTGATCATATGGATGTATATTACGCATCTGTAAAGTTTGGTGATGAAATAAGTAAATATGCGACCTATACAAAAAAGACAAAATGGTGATTTCCAAATAGTGAATAATGCATGCACTGTTCATCTTTCCAAAATCGCGATTTTGTCATTTTTGTGTAACTCACATGGTTACTTATTTCAGCATCAAAATTTACACATGTGTAACATACATTCATATAAAATGTTGATTTGTTTTCAGAATTTTCTGAAACTTCAAAATAGCATTTTGGCACAGTTCAAAAAATAGGGCTCCAATGCACCCGGGTTCCAAAGTGAATTTTTGGTACAATGCTATATTATTGCTGATTTTAGTGTTGGTTAATGATTACACCTCATAATGGTAGCCAAACATGGCGTGTAGTTCATTTCAGTTGATGAATGCTAGTGTCAGCCAAACATGAAATTTGGAATTGGAATCAAACAAAATGAAATCATAACATGGATTTTATTTCATTTATATCAACTGAAATGAAATCTAGGGAGCCAAATGAGCTGAAAAAGAAATGTCTTTCACAAAAGGAAAAAATTAACGAACAAGAAGCATCTGAAATTGAATTCATTGTGGTTTGTGCATCAGTCGGTTGCATTCTTAGAAGAAAAAGGCAAGTGGTTATATCCAATGGTGGAGGTATGTGGTATACAGGGGCTGTTGCCCCCCTTCATGCCAAATTTACCCACCCTTTAGATTAAGATCCGATGGATCCTAGTTTGTCTTGCAGCTCCAGCCACCAGCAATGTTGCTCTTCTTCCTCTGTCCGCTGCCACCTGCAATGAATTAAAAGAACATCACATAGCTAGAAGTCTTACAAGATTACGATGACGGAGACAGTTGATGACGCAAAGTGTAACACCCTTCATGCCAAATTTACCCACCCTTTAGATTAAGATCCGATGGATCCTAGTTTGTCTTGCAGCTCCAGCCACCAGCAATGTTGCTCTTCTTCCTCTGTCCGCTGCCACCTGCAATGAATTAAAAGAACATCACATAGCTAGAAGTCTTACAAGATTACGATGACGGAGACAGTTGATGACGCAAAGTGTAACACCCCAAGACCGTTCCTTGCTTATTTGTATTCTCCAACATTGTCATTTGTGGAATTATCATGATGAACGTGGACGTATGTATGTCACTTTGCCGGAGGATCAATAGAGGGTCCTAGTCGGTAGATCTGGGATTGATAGCAGGATGTTTTCTCGTTTGGTTTCGTCCATAGCTGGACCCTGTATTACACTTGGATGATTGTATTATGACTTGATATATTCTATGTTGTAGCTTGTGGCGAGTGTAAACCTTTATCTAGTACTCTCATCTATTCAGTATGTTGTATGTATTTGAGAAACCACCTTGCTATGCCATCCAAAATGAGGTTCTGCCGTGATCTTGACTTCATCACAAGATTGCGATAGAGCTTCATATTGGGCGTGACAGAAAGCTTAGTGAGGAAGTCTGCACGTCCCTTGTTGTTGGCCTTAGAAAATTGCTTCACTGCCACCTCCGTGCTCCGGCTATGCACTCCGAGTGCCTTGGCATGGTACACCATGCCAAATCCTCCATATCCCAGCCTCAATTCATCATCGAAATTCTTGGTCCCATCCCTAAGCTCCTTGTACTTGAACTGTCTCAGCGCCCTTGGGATGCTTCTCATGTATAGGACTTAAAAAGCATAGAAGTGAGAGGGGGTGGTTTGGAATATATTGACCACCTTTCTTCATCGGTTCATACTTTTGGATGAGTTGGTTGAAGCATGAGTTCAATATAGTATTAGAGCGGTTAATTAGTCCAACGACGCCGATCCTAGGTTTCTCCATCATTTCCGCAGCATCGCCTCGAGGAATATTAATCTCCTCTCCCCAAGGGTGCGGCAACCGATCAATGAACGATTATATCGGTTCATATATTAGATTAGATGAATTCTGAATTTTCAGTAGATTGAATCGTATTAGATTGATTTCTTTGCAGTTAGCCAAATGAAATGATATTAGATTGATCCCAACTGATGAAGAAAATCCAGCAGATTATGTGTGGTTGGACAGAAGTAGAAATGGATATCCAGAGATAGAAATGGATCAAGTTTTTATTTATTCAGTATGGGATTTTGAAAACACAAACTACAGAAAAACCATAAAAAAATGGAAGTTCACGTTCAAAATAGATATGTGAAACACAGAATAATACAATGCTCGGTGTTTAGTTTTTGTATGTTGTATGAATAGGCAAATCCTAGAAGTATAGTCAAGCCAAGGATAAAACACATGTAAAGTGAGAATATTGTTATTGTTTAACTTATGTCATGTATCTTGTTCTGCATAGTTGTGCATAGGGATGCAAAAAAGAGGTTTGAGTGTATTGTAAAAAAAATATGTATTTTTCTGCGTTTTTCCTTTGAAACCCAAATTAAAGGAAAATTTCCTCCATTTTTTTTCTGTGTACACTTCTTTTGAATAAAATGGATGAATAGTGTCAACCAACAAATATTTCTATTCATATGGTTTTTCTTCACTTTTCATATTAACCAAATAGGCCCTAATGCAATGTAATTTCCCCTCTTTTTTATTATGGCGATTTTTATGTGATTAATTAGAGATGTGGATATTTGTTCCGCACAGCAGGACACCGGAAAGAACACAGAGGACTCACAAAAGCACCCACTTGAAAAATGGGTTTCTATTAGAATATTGTTTAACTGTAAAAATAAGCTCGCAACAACCTGTCAATTTTGGTTCCAATAAACTATCATTTTTAGGTATACTTTGGAATTTTTCTTAGAGCACCTACAACTGTCCCCTCAGATTGTCCGCAAACGTCAAGACGGACAACCCGAATAGGAGACAGAAGGAAAAAAAGTCATCCAAGCGAACCCTCCATTTGGTCCTCATATGTCAGTGCAGTCCACCAGTGTTACATAGGATTCAATCTAACCTCATATCCAGCCCAAATATAAGGAGGATATGTGGATGCCCGGGAATGTCCGTCAGTGTTACATAGGATTTTGGCCCACTGTGGATCATCTTTTCTTTTTTTTTCTTTCTCTCTCCATCTGCACCAAGTAGATGCATGTGAGCGGACATATAGGGGGGAAAGTAAAAGGCATGGTTGCGCGCACAGATAAATAGAGGCTCAAAACAAACACGCCCCGGACACTGACGGGATGCGTCTGTGGACATTTGAGTGGCCAAAATTGCCCATTGAAATGAAATAGCAGAAATCCGTACAGAAAAAAAGTTCTCTATTGATGTAACCGCTGCGCTACTTCACGACCGGTTGATGGTATCTCTGCCATTCGTCATTTTTAACCATCTAATCTATATCTAACGTATGACAGGTAAGTCGTGGTATTTTTTGTAAAAGGACCTCTCATGTTTGAAAAAAAACTTAATCTCTTCAGACCAGCCCATCCTACCTCACCTCATCCAAACAAATAAGATGAATGATTCCGGGCAAAACCTAAAATATTTTTAGTGATATATATCAAAATATGGTGTTTGCTTCAAATTTGGGAACATGTTATTGGTATTCGGGGAACTTTTATAATAGATCCGATCATCTTCGGAAAAAACAATATTTGATCCATTGCAATGCGCAGGTATTTTGCTGGTTGTAGAAAATGTTACGGGCGTATATGCAAAACAGAGAAAAAAAACTTCAATTACAATGTAGTACTGTTGGCGGTAGGTTCCGCGCGCGCGATCCAAATTTTCGCTGCTCGTCTACCGCGGTCCAGCGGGGCCCTGCTTCAGTGGGGGTAAAAAGGGAATCGTATGCTGGAAGCCGGAGGCAGTCAGTCGTCTTCAACCTCAGCTCGAGAATCCAATCCGCCGCGGGAGTCGGAGTTCCCTCTCGACCCTGTTCAACAGGTACGGCGCTCCAGCTGAATGCCGCATTTTAATCCGTCCTTTCAGCGTTCACTGGTATGGTATCGGTGGTTTTTGGTGGTCGAAATCTCATTTACGGGCTTGTATTGGTAGGGAGCAGGCTACTGATCTCTGAGTTCGGTGGCGAGGGAGGCGGGCATGGATGCCGGCGATGGGAACGAGTCCGGGAGCCGTGCGACTGCTCCGGAGATGGCAGTCATCATCGGGGTCGGGGAGGACGAGATCCGCGGGCTTGTGCGCAGGGCCGACGGCGGGCCTGCTGAGTCCGCTCATAGGCCCACAGGAGAAATGAGCCCACAAGCTCCCGGCTGGAGTGAGAGGTATTTTCTCAATGAAGCTTAATTAATTAGTCCTTAGAAGGTAGGAAGATTCTTGTTTCAGTTAAGCCTAATTAGTCCTTGGCAGAACGATTATTGATTGTTTCAGTAACTGATTATATACACTGTTTCAGTTAAGCTCAACACGAGCTTGATTATATTGCAGTAGGCCCATTATCTCTATTTGCCCCTATGATTGGATTATATGTAATAGGCCCAGTATCATAATGTAGTTCAGGGTAACTCCATATGGCAACCTAATTTCATTGTGGGTGATATTAGCAGGCATTTGATTAACATGAACTGTGCCGTACAAGCATAAATGAATTTGAAGAGTGACATGTAAATCTCTGATTGTGAAAATGAACATGACCAATGGCAAATGTTACACACCACTATATACTTTTTCAATAAGAATACAGTACAACACTATATATAGTTGAAAATTTTCTAGTCAGAGCACATAGATCAAAGTTTTGCTTATGTTAGCGGAGTTAGCAAAATGAATCCACAAGCTCTTGGCTGGACCAAAAGGCATTGTTGTTTCAACTAAGCTGAATTGATCAGTCCTTAGCAGGAGCATTGTTGTTTCAGTTAAGCTTAATGGTGTGTGGACCCACCAATACCCCTGTCATATGCTCAAAATGAACCTGATTATGCTGTAGCAGGATGGCGAAAAAATAGGCCCATTATGATAATGTAGTTCACCATAACTGGATATGTCAGTTTGATTTCATTGTGGGCACTGGGAAATATAACCAGGCATGTAACTAGCACGATCTGTGTGTTACAATGTAAATGGTTTCCTTATGTGACGACGTTTTCATCTGTGATTACTAAATGGAACATTGCCAATGCAAAATTATGCACCACTATATATAGAGTGGAAGATTTTCTAGTCATAACACATAGATCTGTATGCCGTGTTAGGGTTGATTGTCATCCCCCGGACAGCACACCATGTCCTAACAGGATCGGGGCCCTCGAGAAATCCATCAAATCTTATGCAGAGAACAGAGGAGATCATGTTCTCAACCCAGCGTTGGGTACAACTTTTGATTCTCTTGGCGAGGCATATTACTTTTACAATCTGTATTCGTGGGAACATGGATTTGGCATCAAGTACGGCAAGAGTCGGCTTAGTGCAAAGAGGACCAAGACCATGCAGGAAATTGTTTGTGGGTGTTCGGTAAGTAGAACAGAGAGTTCAGAAACTGTGCGTAACATTTGTTTCAATAAAAGTAGGTATTGTATTTCATCTAACTAAAAATAAGTAGTCGTGCTTGGTTTATGCAGGGGGAACCAGGTGCCGAAAACACAAGTTCATGCCGGTGTGGATGTCCTGCGATGATCCGTTTGCTGCATACAGATAACAATGGCTGGTACATCAAAGAGCACAGGATGACACACAACCACTCTTTGACTCCAAGGTGCGGACAGAAGGTACTCTGGCCATCCCACAAACATATAGATCTGTACACAAAGGACTTGATACGTCAGCTGAGGGAGGACAACACGAACATCGGCAAAGTCAATGGCATTATAGGAAGTCTCTCTGGAACCATGGAAATGTGTTATCTACTAATTGTATGTTTAAGAACCCGTGTAGTCAAATTGGCATAGATCGAGCAGATGATGAAGTTAGGAAGACAATTGAAGTCTTCGCGGACATAGGAGCAAAGAATCCGGAGTTCATGTTCGGGGTACAAGAAGATGCCGAGAATCGGATAAAGAACCTCATGTGGACCAACAGGGGGAACCAAATGCAGTACAAGTACTTCGGAGATGTTATCACGTTCGACACCACTTACAGGACTAACTTGTACGACATGCCATTTGGACTATTCATTGGCGTGAATGAGCATTTTCAGAGCATCATCTTGGCTGGAGTGTTGGTTAGAGACGAGCAGGTAGAGAGCTTCGAATGGGTTTTCTCTGAATTCATAAGAATGATGGGTGGTGAAGCACCAAAGACAATTCTGACAGGTGAACACAAACATTACAACTTCCTGCAAGGATGATATTTGAAATAAGTGATCTGATATTTCCACAGGGTGGCGTCGTGCTGAGGCGTAACTTACCTATGGAGCGACATGCTAGCAAGATATATACTCATGCGATGTTCAAACAGTTTGGCCAAATCCTTTATCAAGCAGGATCTTACCGTCTGGAGGTGATCGAGAAGAACAAGGTGTACAGGACAACGCTCATTGAAGCAGAGGGAGGGGGAAAATGTATCAGGGTAGCCTATGAGGTTAAGATGATAGATAATGGAGCTGAATTTGACTGCGAATGTGGTCAATTTGAGCACATGGGTTTGCTATGCTGCCATGTGCTGAGGGTTAGAAGAACAACTTTTATCATAAATATTCATTTCCTGCATCATGTTTTCAGAATGTGCGCAAGATATTCATCATAAACAAATGCACCATTCGGCAATGCAGGTGATGGATTAATTTAGACATCCTGGAGATACCCAAGAAGCACATTGTGAAGAGGTGGACAAGAAACGAGCGAGATGTCCTGCCTATGGAAGCAAGCCAAGAAGCTGCTAGTGCAAGGCCTATGATGGGTCGATGGGGTTATTCAAGGAAAATGTGCCACCATACGGAGAAGCAAGAGATTGCCTAGGGCTTAAGGATCGGCTAAGGCTAATGACAAATGAAAGACTAGGCGATTGCTCTGTGCACAACAATGATAGTGTCGATAACACAAGACCAGCTAATCGGATTAGCTACTCCTTGTAAGAAACCTAAACCCGGAAGGCCAACAGCATTAGAGGAATCACCGTAGGAGGAGCTGAGCAAAGGAACTTGCCCTTAGAGGCATGACTTGCCAAAGCAGGGAACACTTGCTCTGAGCGCTCCCGTCCATAAAATTAGTGGTGGTTTGTAGCTTGAGTATATGTCGGTTAGAGTTGACTTTAGAATCTCTTTTGTGAAACGGTTGCTGGAGTTAACAGGTGATAATTGAATCAGTGCAGGTGTTGATTTATTGACATTTAGATGCTGTACCTGGCAAACTAAATTAGGGGCTGCTGAAATGAGTGCAAAATTTATGTGGCCTATGCGGTACTACTAGCAAAACATGATATTTGCTGATTTAGATATGAGGATGAGAAATTGATTGCCTTCTGGTGATTCTATAGCTAAAGGGGAAAATGGTCCAATCCATTATTTTCTACTCATTTCAGCTGTGAGCAACATGCTGAACTTACATGCCTATGCCTTACTAGTTCATGCCATACATTCAGAAGGCTTCAGTTTATAGTTACAGTACATAGAATGAGCAAATAGTAGAATTGATGGGAGACATTGTTGTATGTATTAAAAAAATAGTTCAAGCAATGTTTGCCTGCTACATTGAAGTTTATCTTGAGCACAATAATAATGATTCCCAGGTAAACAAACGACTGCGACGGAGACAAGGCATAACCGTCTAAGAGCATTACTAGTAGAACCCTCAAACCCTCAAATCCTTAAAGCAGTTTTAAGGGTTGAGAAGTGCCACTTTTTGACACTTTTAAGGGTTGAAAAACAGGGGCAAATACTAGAACCCTCAAACCCAACCCTTAAACTGCTTTAAGGATTAGATTTGAGGGTTCTAGTCTTTGCCTCGACCCCAACCTTTAAATCTATCATTTGACATCTCACAATTTATGACAACAAGAACACAATCAACTTCCAAACAAACTACCAAATGACAATCATTGATGCATGGTTTAATAGTTTACATCACAAAATCATCATCTTCCTCCTCTCATCGGCACCATCACCAAAAAGTTGCACCTCGGCGCCATCTCCTAGACCACAAGCGGGCTCCATCAAGCATCTCCATCGGCACCGGTGGAGTCATACACACCGCCATCACCACAACTACTCATCGGAGTGTCACCTCGAAAAGTAGACGACGCAACACGGAACATCCTCTTCCTCTCCGCGATGTCCTCCTTGTAGTCCTTCCACCATTGCAATTGGTCTTCTTCCATGTCCTTCTTGGACATCATCATGTGCTCTTTCTCTTCCAACATGAGTTCTTTCCATACCTTTGCCTCTTTGAGCTTGATCATCCTCTCCTCCAACTCGGCCTTGCGCTTTGCTTCTTCACGCTTTGCTTCAACTTGTGCAAGCTTGACCTCTTTCTTCTTCTCGGTGATAAGAAGCTTCGTCTCCAATGTCTTTGTTGTCAATTCCTCTCTTGCCTTCATCATGTGGTCCATCTTCTCCCTTAGGCTTGACGCCTCTTCTTCCATCTTCACCCTTAGCTTGCCCTTCTTGGTTCCCTCGGGCTTGCCCAAGTTCCTCTCCTCCTCATCTTCACTATCATTCATCCTTAGCATTGCCGACTTCTTGGGTGCGGTCTCTTGATCCCTCAACTTCCACTTGTCAAAGGTTTGAAGAATTGACCAAACATGCTTAAATGGGAATGGCTTGCCCTTGGAAGCGGCCATCTCCTTGTACCTCATGCCGGCAATTGTCTCCTATCAACCACACATAAATCACATAAGAACCCACCAATAGCATAGTGCACACACATAATCAAAATAGTGAGCCCACAAGCTCCCGGCCGGACTGAAAGGTATTTTCTCAATGAAGCTTAATTAATTAGTCCTTAGAAGGTAGGAAGATTCTTGTTTCAGTTAAGCCTAATTAGTCCTTGGCAGAACGATTATTGATTGTTTCAGTAACTGATTATATACACTGTTTCAGTTAAGCTCAACACGAGCTTGATTATATTGCGGCAGGCCCATTATCTCTATTTGCCCCTATGATTGGATTATATATAATAGGCCCAGTATCATAATGTAGTTCAGGGTAACTCGATATGGCAACCTAATTTCATTGTGGGTGATATCAGCAGGCATTTGATTAACATGAACTGTGCCGTACAAGCATAAATGAATTTGAAGAGTGACATGTTCATCTCTGATTGTGAAAATGGACATGACCAATGGCAAATGTTACACACCACTATATACTTTTTCAATAAGAATACAGTACAGCACTATATATAGTTGAAAATTTTCTAGTCAGAGCACATAGATCAAAGTTTTGCTTATGTTAGCGGAGTTAGCAAAATGAATCCACAAGCTCTTGGCTGGACCAAAAGGCATTGTTGTTTCAACTAAGCTGAATTGATCAGTCCTTAGCAGGAGCATTGTTGTTTCAGTTAAGCTTAATGGTGTGTGGACCCACCAATACCCCTGTCATATGCTCAAAATGAACCTGATTATGCTGTAGCAGGATGGCGAAAAAATAGGCCCATTATGATAATGTAGTTCACCATAACTGGATATGTCAGTTTGATTTCATTGTGGGCACTGGGCAATATAACCAGGCATGTAACTAGCACGATCTGTGTGTTACAATGTAAATGGTTTCCTTATGTGACGATGTTTTCATCTGTGATTACTAAATGGAACATTGCCAATGCAAAATTATGCACCACTATATATAGAGTGGAAGATTTTCTAGTCATAACACATAGATCTGTATGCCGTGTTAGGGTTGATTGTCATCCCCCGGACAGCACACCATGTCCTAACAGGATCGGGGCCCTCGAGAAATCCATCAAATCTTATGCAGAGAACAGAGGAGATCATGTTCTCAACCCAGCGTTGGGTACAACTTTTGATTCTCTTGGCGAGGCATATTACTTTTACAATCTGTATTCGTGGGAACATGGATTTGGCATCAAGTACGGCAAGAGTCGGCTTAGTGCAAAGAGGACCAAGACCATGCAGGAAATTGTTTGTGGGTGTTCGGTAAGTAGAACAGAGAGTTCAGAAACTGTGCGTAACATTTGTTTCAATAAAAGTAGGTATTGTATTTCATCTAACTAAAAATAAGTAGTCGTGCTTGGTTTATGCAGGGGGAACCAGGTGCCGAAAACACAAGTTCATGCCGGTGTGGATGTCCTGCGATGATCCGTTTGCTGCGTACAGATAACAACGGCTGGTACATCAAAGAGCACAGGATGACACACAACCACTCTTTGACTCCAAGGTGCGGACAGAAGGTACTCTGGCCATCCCACAAATATATAGATCTGTACACAAAGGACTTGATACGTCAGCTGAGGGAGGACAACACGAACATCGGCAAAGTCAATGGCATTATAGGAAGTCTCTCTGGAACCATGGAAATGTGTTATCTACTAATTGTATGTTTAGGAACCCGTGTAGTCAAATTGGCATAGATCGAGCAGATGATGAAGTTAGGAAGACAATTGAAGTCTTCGCGGACATAGGAGCAAAGAATCCGGAGTTCATGTTCGGGGTACAAGAAGATGCCGAGAATCGGATAAAGAACCTCATGTGGACCAACAGGGGGAACCAAATGCAGTACAAGTACTTCGGAGATGTTATCACGTTCGACACCACTTACAGGACTAACTTGTACGACATGCCATTTGGACTATTCATTGGCGTGAATGAGCATTTTCAGAGCATCATCTTGGCTGGAGTGTTGGTTAGAGACGAGCAGGTAGAGAGCTTCGAATGGGTTTTCTCTGAATTCATAAGAATGATGGGTGGTGAAGCACCAAAGACAATTCTGACAGGTGAACACAAACATTACAACTTCCTGCAAGGATGATATTTGAAATAAGTGATCTGATATTTCCACAGGGTGGCGTCGTGCTGAGGCGTAACTTACCTATGGAGCGACATGCTAGCAAGATATATACTCATGCGATGTTCAAACAGTTTGGCCAAATCCTTTATCAAGCAGGATCTTACCGTCTGGAGGTGATCGAGAAGAACAAGGTGTACAGGACAACGCTCATTGAAGTAGAGGGAGGGGGAAAATGTATCAGGGTAGCCTATGAGGTTAAGATGATAGATAATGGAGCTGAATTTGACTGCGAATGTGGTCAATTTGAGCACATGGGTTTGCTATGCTGCCATGTGCTGAGGGTTAGAAGAACAACTTTTATCATAAATATTCATTTCCTGCATCATGTTTTCAGAATGTGCGCAAGATATTCATCATAAACAAATGCACCATTCGGCAATGCAGGTGATGGATTAATTAAGACATCCTGGAGATACCCAAGAAGCACATTGTGAAGAGGTGGACAAGAAACGAGCGAGATGTCCTGCCTATGGAAGCAAGCCAAGAAGCTGCTAGTGCAGAGGCCTATGATGGGTCGATGGGGTTATTCAAGGAAAATGTGCCACCATACGGAGAAGCAAGAGATTGCCTAGGGCTTAAGGATCGGCTAAGGCTAATGACAAATGAAAGACTAGGCGATTGCTCTGTGCACAACAATGATAGTGTCGATAACACAAGACCAGCTAATCGGATTAGCTACTCCTTGTAAGAAACCTAAACCCGGAAGGCCAACAGCATTAGAGGAATCACCGTAGGAGGAGCTGAGCAAAGGAACTTGCCCTTAGAGGCATGACTTGCCAAAGCAGGGAACACTTGCTCTGAGCGCTCCCGTCCATAAAATTAGTGGTGGTTTGTAGCTTGAGTATATGTCGGTTAGAGTTGACTTTAGAATCTCTTTTGTGAAACGGTTGCTGGAGTTAACAGGTGATAATTGAATCAGTGCAGGTGTTGATTTATTGACATTTAGATGCTGTACCTGGCAAACTAAATTAGTGGCTGCTGAAATGAGTGCAAAATTTATGTGGCCTATGCGGTACTACTAGCAAAACATGATATTTGCTGATTTAGATATGAGGATGAGAAATTGATTGCCTTCTGGTGATTCTATAGCTAAAGGGGAAAATGGTCCAATCCATTATTTTCTACTCATTTCAGCTGTGAGCAACATGCTGAACTTACATGCCTATGCCTTACTAGTACATGCCATACATTCAGAAGGCTTCAGTTTATAGTTACAGTACATAGAATGAGCAAATAGTAGAATTGATGGGAGACATTGTTGTATGTATTAAAAAAAATAGTTCAAGCAATGTTTGCCTGCTACATTGAAGTTTATCTTGAGCACAATAATAATGATTCCCAGGTAAACAAACGACTGCGACGGAGACAAGGCATAACCGTCTAAGAGCATTACTAGTAGAACCCTCAAACCCTCAAATCCTTAAAGCAGTTTTAAGGGTTGAGAAGTGCCACTTTTTGACACTTTTAAGGGTTGAAAAACAGGGGCAAATACTAGAACCCTCAAACCCAACCCTTAAACTGCTTTAAGGATTAGATTTGAGGGTTCTAGTCTTTGCCTCGACCCCAACCTTTAAATCTATCATTTGACATCTCACAATTTATGACAACAAGAACACAATCAACTTCCAAACAAACTACCAAATGACAATCATTGATGCATGGTTTAATAGTTTACATCACAAAATCATCATCTTCCTCCTCTCATCGGCACCATCACCAAAAAGTTGCACCTCGGCGCCATCTCCTAGACCACAAGCGGGCTCCATCAAGCATCTCCATCGGCACCGGTGGAGTCATACACACCGCCATCACCACAACTACTCATCGGAGTGTCACCTCGAAAAGTAGACGACGCAACACGGAACATCCTCTTCCTCTCCGTGATGTCCTCCTTGTAGTCCTTCCACCATTGTAATTGGTCTTCTTCCATGTCCTTCTTGGACATCATCATGTGCTCTTTCTCTTCCAACATGAGTTCTTTCCATACCTTTGCCTCTTTGAGCTTGATCATCCTCTCCTCCAACTCGGCCTTGCGATTTGCTTCTTCACGCTTTGCTTCAACTTGTGCAAGCTTGACCTCTTTCTTCTTCTCGGTGATAAGAAGCTTCGTCTCCAATGTCTTCGTTGTCAATTCCTCTCTTGCCTTCATCATGTGGTCCATCTTGTCCCTTAGGCTTGACGCCTCTTCTTCCATCTTCACCCTTAGCTTGCCCTTCTTGGTTCCCTCGGGCTTGCCCAAGTTCCTCTCCTCCTCATCTTCACTATCATTCATCCTTAGCATTGCCGACTTCTTGGGTGCGGTCTCTTGATCCCTCAACTTCCACTTGTCAAAGGTTTGAAGAATTGACCAAACATGCTTAAATGGGAATTGCTTGCCCTTGGAAGCGGCCATCTCCTTGTACCTCATGCCGGCAATTGTCTCCTATCAACCACACATAAATCACATAAGAACCCACCAATAGCATAGTGCACACACATAATCAAAATAGTGAGCCCACAATCTCCTGGCCGGTCTGAAAGGTATTTTCTCAATGAAGCTTAATTAATTAGTCCTTAGAAGGTAGGAAGATTCTTGTTTCAGTTAAGCCTAATTAGTCCTTGGCAGAACGATTATTGATTGTTTCAGTAACTGATTATATACACTGTTTCAGTTAAGCTCAACACGAGCTTGATTATATTGCGGCAGGCCCATTATCTCTATTTGCCCCTATGATTGGATTATATATAATAGGCCCAGTATCATAATGTAGTTCAGGGTAACTCGATATGGCAACCTAATTTCATTGTGGGTGATATCAGCAGGCATTTGATTAACATGAACTGTGCCGTACAAGCATAAATGAATTTGAAGAGTGACATGTTCATCTCTGATTGTGAAAATGGACATGACCAATGGCAAATGTTACACACCACTATATACTTTTTCAATAAGAATACAGTACAGCACTATATATAGTTGAAAATTTTCTAGTCAGAGCACATAGATCAAAGTTTTGCTTATGTTAGCGGAGTTAGCAAAATGAATCCACAAGCTCTTGGCTGGACCAAAAGGCATTGTTGTTTCAACTAAGCTGAATTGATCAGTCCTTAGCAGGAGCATTGTTGTTTCAGTTAAGCTTAATGGTGTGTGGACCCACCAATACCCCTGTCATATGCTCAAAATGAACCTGATTATGCTGTAGCAGGATGGCGAAAAAATAGGCCCATTATGATAATGTAGTTCACCATAACTGGATATGTCAGTTTGATTTCATTGTGGGCACTGGGAAATATAACCAGGCATGTAACTAGCACGATCTGTGTGTTACAATGTAAATGGTTTCCTTATGTGACGACGTTTTCATCTGTGATTACTAAATGGAACATTGCCAATGCAAAATTATGCACCACTATATATAGAGTGGAAGATTTTCTAGTCATAACACATAGATCTGTATGCTGTGTTAGGGTTGATTGTCATCCCCCGGACAGCACACCATGTCCTAACAGGATCGGGCCCTCGAGAAATCCATCAAATCTTATGCAGAGAACAGAGGAGATCATGTTCTCTGTTGGAAGTAAATCCAACGTCCAGTCCGACTACATGTGTGTGTACGTGTTCAACTAGTGCACCAATTAGTATCCTTGTAGGATTAGTATTCTTGGCTGATTCGGTCTAGGAACTACGGCAGCCTAGCTGATATTTATACCCATGTAGACCCCCTGTAAACAACACCGTGAGAAAATCAATACAAAGTCAACAGGCTCGACAGGAGCCTGCGGCCATCAAACAATCGATTCTTGTGTGTTGTGCTATCTACGTGAGCTAGCTAGATTAAGTTAAGAGTCCGGCTAGAGGTGCTCGTACGTACTAGTACTACATACACGTCCAGATAGATTGATTGCTAAGAGATTAGCTTTGTACTACGGTGCATCTCGGCGTAAAGTAAATCATCGAGTTTGTAAGCGAGATTTGTTCGTCGTCAGTCGTCTCCGGTCGTCGGAAAGTACTCGACGGCGTGGATTGGGCCAACAATTGGTATCTAGAGCAAGGTTGATCTTCTAGTAACGGAGGATCATGGCGGACGACGAGAAGACCAAGCAGCTGGCGGAGTATTCCGGTGCGGCTAAAGTAATTGCTGCTCCGGCGAGTTCATCGTATCCACGGTTTGATCGCGACAACTTCGGGCTCTGGAAGGCCCTCATGGAGTGTGGTCTCCGCGCCAACGAGCTATGGGACGCGGTGGATCCCGGAGGCGACGCGTTCAAAAAGGAGGGAGCCGAGCACCGGAAGGATCGGCAGGCGGCGTCGGCGATTTACTCGGTGATGCCGATGGATGTCCTCCAGCACCTAATCGCCAAAGCAACGGCGAAGGAGGTGTGGGATTCGCTGAAGCTCATGTTCGAGGGACACACCCGTGTCAAGCAAGCCAATCTCCAAACTCTCCTAAGAAACTACGAGACTTTGGTCATGGGCGATGATGAGACCGTGGATGCGTTCGCTTCACGGGTGTCTACTCTCGTCAATCGGATTCGCGCGCTTGGAGAGAATCTCACGGAGGCCTCGGTTGTCCGGCGGTTCTTACGCGCGGCCCCTCCCCGGTACCTGCAAATTGTCACGGCAATCGAGTAGTGCGTTGGTCTCGCGACTCTCTCCATCGATGATCTTGTCGGACGGTACAAGGCTCAGGATGAGCGGATGCGGTACAGTCTTGGGGATGGGAGGAACGACGAGCTTGTGATGCTCACGAAGGCACAGTGGATTGCCCTAGAAAAGCAAGGCGGATCCATGAGCAGCAGCAAAAAGAAGGGGAAGCAGCGTTCGTCGAGAAAGAAATTCGCCAACTCGGATGATGACTCAGAGGATGAGGCTGCACCACCGCCAAGGAGAAAGTTTGACATCAGGAAAGTGAGGTGTTATAACTGTGGCCTCCTTGGTCACTTCAAGGCTGACTGCGAGGAAGCACCGAAGCAGAAGGCGCTCATTGCCCAGCAAGGAGATGATGGTGACATGATGTTGATGTGTAAACTGGTGGACGAGGAGGATCCAGACTCTCAAGCATTGACTAAAAAAATTGTCGAGCTTGCGGAAGAAAAAGTTTGCCATCATGATCGTGGGTCGGAAACCTGTGTCGAAGCTACAGATGCGGGGAGTGATTCCGAAACTTATGTCAGTGCTATAGACGTAAGTGCTATCTTTGCTGGAGCGAAAGAAGCGATAGCTGCGTGTGCTCGGCAAAGTTTTATATAGCGCGCTATAGCGGCGCTACACGCATCCTGACTGTGGTGCGCTACGCGAAGCTCGATTTCACGTACGAAGAGTTAGCGTGCTAATAGCGCGCTAGATGTCATTTAGCGCTGAAAATTGGGCCTCTAGCGTTAGCGTCCCGCGTCTTTGATCTAAAATTTTCGGCCCAAAATGAAATCGCTACGCGGGCCAAAGCCCAAGCCTACCAATAGTCGAATACTATGCCCCCAACCCTCCTCTCGAGCGAAACCCTATCCCCACTCCCGTCCTCATCTCAAACAGGAACCATGGCGGCGGCCGACCAACGACCAACCATGGCGACGGCCTCGAGCTGCTACTCCGGCGACTGACCTTCCTCGCCACTCCCTCCCAGCGACGGGGTATTCCACTATTCCTTCCACCAGGCGACGCAGCTCCCGAACGTTTCCTCTCGGCTGCTCCCTCCTGGCCACTTCCTCTGCTGACGGCGACGACCGCATCCACAAGGCGACGGAGCACCCCGCGGCGACGGTGTCCACCAGGCGACCATGAGCCAGCAAATCCCGTCAGCAGGTAAGCTCATCTATCCTTTGTTATCTCTTCTTGTGGATGCTTGTACTACTATAGGAATCTGCTGAAGTTTTCAGTTATATACAGAATACAGATACATTAAAAGTTTATTTGCTACTGATGTACATTTTTCTATCACGTACTTTGGATTGCCTTAATCTGCATAGGTGTTGGTGGCTCAAGCACTGCCTCAGTAGCAACACCTGCACTCCCTCAAGTTGATTCGGATGACCCTGCGTGTTAGTATTGCACTCCCTCAAGTTGATTCGGATGACCCTGCGTGTTAATATAATCAGGCATGTAACTAGCACGATCTGTGTGTTACAATGTAAATGGTTTCCTTATGTGACGACGTTTTCATCTGTGATTACTAAATGGAACATTGCCAATGCAAAATTATGCACCACTATATATAGAGTGGAAGATTTTCTAGTCATAACACATAGATCTGTATGCTGTGTTAGGGTTGATTGTCATTCCCCGGACAGCACACCATGTCCTAACAGGATCGGGCCCTCGAGAAATCCATCAAATCTTATGCAGAGAACAGAGGAGATCATGTTCTCTGTTGGAAGTAAACCCAACGTCCAGTCCGACTACATGTGTGTGTACGTGTTCAACTAGTGCACCAATTAGTATCCTTGTAGGATTAGTATTCTTGGCTGATTCGATCTAGGAACTACGGCAGCCTAGCTGATATTTATACCCATGTAGACCCCCTGTAAACAACACCGTGAGAAAATCAATACAAAGTCAACAGGCTCGACAGGAGCCTGCGGCCATCAAACAATCGATTCTTGTGTGTTGTGCTATCTACGTGAGCTAGCTAGATTAAGTTAAGAGTCCGGCTAGAGGTGCTCGTACGTACTAGTACTACATACACGTCCAGATAGATTGATTGCTAAGAGATTAGCTTTGTACTACGGTGCATCTCGGCGTAAAGTAAATCATCGAGTTCGTAAGCGAGCTTTGTTCGTCGTCAGTCGTCTCCGGTCGTCGGAAAGTACTCGACGGCGTGGACTGGGCCAACATTCTCAACCCAGCGTTGGGTACAACTTTTGATTCTTTTGGCGAGACATATTACTTTTACAATCTGTATTCGTGGAAACATGGATTTGGCATCAAGTACGGCAAGAGTCGGCTTAGTGCAAAGAGGACCAAGACCATGCAGGAAATTGTTTGTGGGTGTTCGGTAAGTAGAACAGAGAGTTCAGGAACTGTGCGTAACATTTGTTTCAATAAAAGTAGGTATTGTATTTCATGTAACTAAAAATAAGTAGTCGTGCTTGGTTTATGCAGGGGGAACCAGGTGCCGAAAACACAAGTTCATGCCGGTGTGGATGTCCTGCGATGATCCGTTTGCTGCGTACAGATAACAACGGCTGATACATCAAAGAGCACAGGATGACACACAACCACTCTTTGACTCCAAGGTGCGGACAGAAGGTACTCTGGCCATCCCACAAACATATAGATTTGTACACAAAGGACTTGATACGTCAGCTGAGGGAGGACAACACGAACATCGGCAAAGTCAATGGCCGTATAGGAAGTCTCTCTGGAACCATGGAAATGTGTTATCTACTAATTGTATGTTTAGGAACCTGTGTAGTCAAATTGGCATAGATCGAGCAGATGATGAAGTTAGGAAGACAATTGAAGTCTTCACGGACATAGGAGCAAAAAATCCGGAGTTCATGTTCGGGGTACAAGAAGATGCCGAGAATCGGATAAAGAACCTCATGTGGACCAACAGGGGGAACCAAATGCAGTACAAGTACTTCGGAGATGTTATCACGTTCGACACCACTTACAGGACTAACTTGTACGACATGCCATTTGGACTATTCATTGGCGTGAATGAGCATTTTCAGAGCATCATCTTGGCTGGAGTGTTGGTTAGAGACGAGCAGGTAGAGAGCTTCGAATGGGTTTTCTCTGAATTCACAAGAATGATGGGTGGTGAAGCACCAAAGACAATTCTAACAGGTGAATATCAGTTTTAATTTCTGTGTCTCCCTTGAAGATCATCTACAGTCATCTCAATAAATTAGTTATTTGTATTGTTTCATATCAGAATCAAGCGATGGAGGTGGCCATAAAGAATGTGATGCCAAACACAGCCCACCAATGGTGCAAATGGCACATCATGAAGAAAGCAGAAGAGTGCCTTGGACCCCTATACAGAAAACGGAATGGGTTCCGAGCAGAGTTCCATAAGGTCTTCAGCAACGTAGTGACAATAGATGAGTTTGAGACAGCATGGGCGGTGTTGATCGACAAGTACAACTTAAGGTCACATCCATACATGGCACAACTTTACGAAACCAGGAAGAAATGGGCAAAGCCATATTTCAAGGGGGTGTTTTGTGCCAAGATGACGAGTACTCAAAGGAGCGAGACTGCCAACAGTATGCTGAAGAAATATGTACCACCTGCATGCCTGATGCATATGTTCGTGAAGCAATACATGCGCTTGCAGTTTGACTGGGACGCAGATGAAGCCTATGAAGAGAAACGGACCCTGATTGTAAGCAATTATATTTCTCATAAGATATAACTCCAATTCGTTGTCTCTGAACACAAACATTACAACTTCCTGCAAGGATGATATTTGAAATAAGTGATCTGATATTTCCACAGGGTGGCGTCGTGCTGAGGCGTAACTTACCTATGGAGCGACATGCTAGCAAGATATATACTCATGCGATGTTCAAACAGTTTGGCCAAATCCTTTATCAAGCAGGATCTTACCGTCTGGAGGTGATCGAGAAGAACAAGGTGTACAGGACAACGCTCATTGAAACAGAGGGAGGGGGAAAATGTATCAAGGTAGCCTATGAGGTTAAGATGATAGATAATGGAGCTGAATTTGACTGCGAATGTGGTCAATTTGAGCACATGGGTTTGCTATGCTGCCATGTGCTGAGGGTTAGAAAAACAACTTTTATCATAAATATTCATTTCCTGCATCATGTTTTCAGAATGTGCGCAAGATATTCATCATAAACATGTGCACCATTCGGCAATGCAGGTGATGGATTATTTAGACATCCTGGAGATACCCAAGAAGCACATTGTGAAGAGGTGGACAAGAAACGAGCGAGATGTCCTGCCTATGGAAGCAAGCCAAGAAGCTGCTAGTGCAGAGGCCTATGATGGGTCGATGGGGTTATTCAAGGAAAATGTGCCACCATACGGAGAAGCAAGAGATTGCCTAGGGCTTAAGGATCGGCTAAGGCTAATGACAAATGAAAGACTAGGCGATTGCTCTGTGCACAACAATGATAGTGTCGATAACACAAGACCAGCTAATCGGATTAACTGCTCCTTGTAAGAAACCTAAACCCGGAAGGCCAACAGCATTAAAGGAATCACCGTAGGAGGAGCTGAGCAAAGGAACTTGCCCTTAGAGGCATGACTTGCCAAAGCAGGGAACACTTGCTCTGAGCCCTCCCGTCCATAAAATTAGTAGTGGTTTGTAGCTTGAGTATATGTCGGTTAGAGTTGACTTTAGAATCTCTTTTGTGAAACGGTTGCTGGAGTTAACAGGTGATAATTGAATCAGTGCAGGTGCTGATTTATTGACATTTAGATGCTGTACCTGGCAAACTAAATTAGGGGCTGCTGAAATGAGTGCAAAATTTATGTGGCCTATGCGGTACTACTAGCAAAACATGATATTTGCTGATTTAGATATGAGGATGAGAAATTGATTGCCTTCTGGTGATTCTATAGCTAAAGGGGAAAATGGTCCAATCCATTATTTTCTACTCATTTCAGCTGTGAGCAACATGCTGAACTTACATGCCTATGCCTTACTAGTAGATGCCATACATTCATAAGGCTTCAGTTTATAGTTACAGTACATAGAATGAGCAAATAGTAGAATTGATGGGAGACATTGTTGTATGTATTAAAAAAATAGTTCAAGCAATGTTTGCCTGCTACATTGAAGTTTATCTTGAGCACAATAATAATGATTCCCAGGTAAACAAACGACTGCGACGGAGACAAGGCATAACCGTCTAAGAGCATTACTAGTAGAACCCTCAAACCCTCAAATCCTTAAAGCAGTTTTAAGGGTTGAGAAGTGCCACTTTTTGACACTTTTAAGGGTTGAAAAACAGGGGCAAATACTAGAACCCTCAAACCCAACCCTTAAACTGCTTTAAGGATTAGATTTGAGGGTTCTAGTCTTTGCCTCGACCCCAACCTTTAAATCTATCATTTGACATCTCACAATTTATGACAACAAGAACACAATCAACTTCCAAACAAACTACCAAATGACAATCATTGATGCATGGTTTAATAGTTTACATCACAAAATCATCATCTTCCTCCTCTCATCGGCACCATCACTAAAAAGTTGCACCTCGGCGCCATCTCCTAGACCACAAGCGGGCTCCATCAAGCATCTCCATCGGCACCGGTGGAGTCGTACACACCGACGTCACCACAACTACTCATTGGAGTGTCACCTCGAAAAGTAGACGACGTAACATGGAACATCCTCTTCCTCTCCGCGATGTCCTCCTTGTAGTCCTTCCACCATTGCAATTGGTCTTCATCCATGTCCTGCTTGGACATCATCATGTGCTCTTTCTCTTCCACCATGAGTTCTTTCCATACCTTTGCCTCTTTGAGCTTGATCATCCTCTCCCCCAACTCGGCCTTGTGCTTTGCTTCTTCACGCTTTGCTTCAACTTGTGCAAGCTTGACCTCTTTCTTCTTCTCGGTGATAAGAAGCTTCGTCTCCAATGTCTTTGTTGTCAATTCCTCTCTTGCCTTCATCATGTGGTCCATCTTCTCCTTTAGGCTTGACGCCTCTTCTTCCATCTTCACCCTTAGCTTGCCCTTCTTGGTTCCCTCGGGCTTGCCCAAGTTCCTCTCCTCCTCATCTTCACTATCATCCATCCTTAGCATTGCCGACTTCTTGGGTGCGGTCTCTTGATCCCTCAACTTCCACTTGTCAAAGGTTTGAAGAATTGACCAAACATGCTTAAATGGGAATGGCTTGCCCTTGGAAGCGGCCATCTCCTTGTACCTCATGCCGGCAATTGTCTCCTATCAACCACACATAAATCACATAAACCACGTCGGCCACGGTCGGGTGGGCGGGGGCGGGTGCAGGGGCAGGCGAGGCAGGCGGGACGGGTGGGGCGGGCGCGCGGCGGCGGCGGGGCCCTCCATGGCCGGCGCGGCACGAGGCGGCGGGAGGAGGAGGCTGGGAGGAGGAGGCGGTTGGCTCCCGCGCGAGAGAGGAGGAGGAGTGCGGGTTGGGGGGAGATTTTCCTCTCAACCCCTACTTCTTCAGGTTGCAAAGTGGTTTGAGGGTTGGACCTCTAAATTTTTTTACGGGTTTGAGGGTTTAGAGGTTCTAGTCTACGGTGTTTTTTCAGCGAAAACTGTAAAAAAGCGGTTATTTTTAGGGGTTTGAGGGTTTCAGGGTTTGAGGGCTCTACTAGTAATGCTCTAAGAAAGAGGACAGGACGTCGAAAGTGCCTTTCTGGTCCCGAGCTCATTTGAGCTCGGTGAACAGTAAAATCAAAAAAAAATTAAAAAAAATTCAGAAAATTCCAATTTTTTTGGGAGAAACATTGACAAAAGTTTTAAGTGCTTGCAAAAATTCATCATGAAATCACATTCCTGTAAAGCGTGGCAAAAATAAATAAATTCAGTGCTTCAAAATGCTTTTGAAAGTAGCTTTTTCAGAGTACTGATTTTGTTTTTTTTTTTGCCACGCCTTCTAGAAATGTGATTTCATGGCGAATTTTTGCAAGCACTTAGAACTTTTGTCAATGTTTCTCCAAAAAAATTTGGATTTTTTTAAAATTTTTTGATTTAGTTTTGATTTTACTGTTCACCCGAGCTCATTTGAGCTCGGGTGCAGAAACTCCGCGTCCACAGGACATGCACATCAACGTGTAACATCACAGTTAAGATACATTTTTGTTTTCTTTTTCACAGTCTGAATCACAGATTCATGATACTGATAATCTCACGATTTTGAAGGAATAGACAGCAAGCATCATCATATCTAGTTGACCAAAGAAGCCACTTATCCTTGTTGGTGAGTCCAATATTCAGACCAAAGGTATCTGAATTTGATGTAGTTACTGCCAAAACAGTATTCTCTCTGTAAACTAATATAAGAGCGTTTACATCACTAAAGTAATGATCTAAACGCTCTTACATTAGTTTATGGAGGGAGTACAAAGCAAGCACTGATAACATGGATTAATTTAACCTTCTCACAAACAATTCAGTATGAATTCAAATTGTCTGGTTGGCACTAACTCGAGGTCAACAGCCAACCGAATCTTAATTCATCTTAATAAAACTTTTTGTATCTCCTATGATAAAAAATTCACCTCAATAAGAAGTTATTGTAAACATTAATAATTTTTTACTCCCATAGAACTTTTTGTATCTCCTATTTCGTTTTTCTTTCCTTAACTTTTCCTACTTTGTGAGGCAGATCAGTAAGCAAACTATTTCATTTCCTTTCTTCATCGCCAAGATAAGCATATCCCAGAGAAACTTGGGTTCACCAAACCACGTGAGTGGGAGCTTTAAAACAAGTGGACTTCCAAACCGTGTGATCCCGAACCAAGAGAACCCCAAAACCATGTGGCAACCGGTCCCAAGAGAACTAGGATTTCTAGTGGGGATATATAACTTTCAAAATTAGCACATTAATCCATGGCTCTTGTCAGATGAGGTTGTTTTGGAGAGAACTAGATTGTTGTGAACGGGTTTGATAAATGAAAAGAAATTGTCTCTGCAGAATATAAACTTCAAACAAACTACACACTACTAGAAAAAACCCTAGTAGTAGCGCGGGTTTAATGCCCACTAGTAATAAGGCGCTACAGCTATTACTTAGCAGTAGCGCGTGCGAACACGCGCTACTGCTGAGACACATAGCCGCAGCGTTTGTTCTCTCCCGCGCTGCTACTAATCTAGCTAGTAGCAGCGTGTTTACTATCCATCGCTACTAGTATTCTTTTTTTATTTTGAGTGTATTTATACGCCGTTATACAAATTTTGGTACAATACCAATTATGAGGTTTATATCATTATGTCTATAACAGTGTGTCAAATGAAGGTGGATTAGGTTCAAGTGGAGGCAATATGTGATGCATGTCAAAGGTATTATTACTAATCCAAACTTGATCTAGTTTGAACTAGTAGTACTTTCGATATGCATCATATGTTGCCTCCACTTGAATCTAATCCGCCAGCACAAGCTATTTAATCATCATCATAGTCATTACCACCAACAGTAGTTATTTAATCATCATAGTCATAGTGTAGCACATCATCATCTTCAAACTCATTCTAGCTAGCTAATCACCACCAACACTAGCTGCGTTAGCTATCTAATCACCACCAACACTAGCTAATAATAATCATCATAGTCATTACCACCAACACTAGCTATTTAATCATCATAGTCATAGTGTAGCACATCATCATCTTCAAACTCATTTCTAGCTAGCTAATAACTCCTGCTGCTCTCTCTTAGGTAAAATAACATAAAACATGTGTAGCACTCCTGCTTCATCAAGTTGGGGCATGCAGATGACCCTATCTCCTAATCGTGGGCTGCGCTTCTGATTGCTGCCCCCTAGTATTCTCTGCGATCGTTCACAATTTTGGTCCAGTCTTTCACTATTAAGCATTCCTCGCTATTAGAAATCCTGAATGCACTAAAATGCATTGTAGGATATCTTGGCCGTAAGCTAACAATTCTCATGCGACTTTTAGTCTCGATCCAATAAGGCACAACATTCATCGGGAGTCCCTATTGAAGAACATCGTATAGTAACATACTTAGCAATGAAGTTTAGCTTAAAAAATTATGTATGCAAAAGATGCACTGAGGACAAATAGTAAAAATCTTACCATCTTTCTTAAATAGATGTGACCATAGTTCAGTACGAACACTATTGGTCGCACGTTTTGAGCACTAAGATTTTTAAGTCCAGAAAAATAATTTGTCTTGACAGTATGAAGATCCTCAAGCCATGAAAAATAATGACTTATCTCCTCGCAGTTTAGTTCAGCCCCGGGACAGTAGTAGGTCCTGTCTACCAAGCGCTGGACATGTTTGCTTGAACGGAAATAAGCTGTCAATAGAAATTAGTTGTCAACTATTTTTGAATAAACAATATCAAAGACATAAATATGGTTGAGAAACTCACATAATGGTATAACTGAAGGCGTCTGCACATCGACCCAGATGTCGATATTACCTTCAATATCATCTTCCGGACGAATATCAAAAGTGATAACCATATCAGGCTCAAATGCATAAGTCTTGCATAGTGATTGCCAAGTTTTGCATCCAAAATAGGTGTAGGTGTCTACGTTGTATAATTTTGCGTGGAAAATACAACCATGCTCGGTCTTCAAGTAAACTCTCTTTACCTCTATAGTAGTTTTCATACGACTGAAACCTATCTTATCCAAGACAAAAACACTTGCATGACAGGGGATACGTTAGTAGAATAGTAAAAAAAATTAAATTATAAGTTGAAGCAAATAAAGCAGATGTCATGCTTAATTACGAAAAAAGACTTGTCATTGTGACTTACTGTATCCACTTCGAAGTTCTCGTCCAGCTTGATGCTGAAGCACCTATCATCATCTAGGAAGATTCTGTCGCACATGTCGCGCTCGTCTTCGCAGTATTTGCAAATACCGAAATCCTTTTTGTCGTCAGACATTTCCTATGTTCATAGTGGAAACATTAATTGAAAATCGAACAAAGACAACTACCAAGATACTCAGCACACAAATCCGGGGCACTCGATATTTCCTACATATTCTGCACAAGTCATGCCAAAATTCACGAAAAAATCCGGCATGGCCTTTGCTAAAATAGGACATATTGAGCGCCTGAAATTTACCGGAACGGAAATGAATCAACACTCCGACAAAACATAGGCCACTCGGAGGTGTAACCTACAAACATGACCGGCCACTTGGGCAAGCACATATCCTATTTGAGCAACACAAGATATACATTTCAAAATATCTTATAGGACTCATATTGACATGAGCATTCAATAAGCAAAGCCAAATCGTAAAATAAATAAGTATTCAAATTAGCATGATTCAATAAGCAAAAGTAAATCATCTCATGCGTCCGTACATCATCGAATAGTATCATACATATAACATCACTAATACAACAAAAACCCTAGTGCACGACGGTATCGACGCGGGCGGTGGACACCCAAAGAGAAGGAACCATCACAGGATCATAGCTCGAGTGAGATCCCTCGAGAATCTACCAGGTATTGGAGAACCTGTACTCCAATACAAACAAGTAGCGACGGACGTGCGCGTCCTCCTCGCTGACACGGTGACGTACCACCTCCGCGGGGTCCTCAAGCCTCTGCACCGTCACTGGCCCACGCGACCGCCACCAAAGAAGGTTCGGGTCAACGATGGGCTGGCTCCTCACCAAGCTGCGCCCCCGGTAGGTAGCGCCTCCCAGTACTAGCCCGGCGGAGCCCAATCCCGGACATGGCCCATCTGGTCAAGCAGGTGTCCTTCGCCGAGCCGACGACGAGGATGCGGGATAGGCATCGTCGATGTCGATGCGAGAAAAATTGCTTTAACTAAAAAAATAACAACAAATGTGACATGTTCAACTAGTTCTATTAATTCAACTAGTTCTTACTAAAAATAAACTTACTATAAAAACTAGTACCTAATTAGTACCTAGTTCTTACTAACTAATTAGTACCTAGGAACTACTGCCCTAATTACCATCTATTTTGATGAACCTATGGGTGGGAAGTGGTAGCGGATATTCCAATTATCCAACTTAAAAGTGCAATAAGTGGTCAAATTTTACTCGTTTTATTATGCATTACAATAGTGTTTATTCATCATTTAAGAAAACATCCGAGCCGCATCCGTTTCCGATAACATCCGCATCCGATTCATTTCCACCCATAGATGAACCCTAACTAGTTTGATGCAACTAAAATTTGAAGAAACCTAGGCAGAGGTAGGGGAGGGGGAGGAGCAGGCGTGCTCACCTCGGGTGCCTGCGGCGAGGGAGGGGCAGGCGGCATCGAGGTCGGGGTCAGGGCTCGGGCACGCGGCGCGCGGCGCGCGGCGCGCGGCGCGCGGCGTCGAGGTTGGGGGCGGCGTCGAGGTCAGGGGCAACGTCAAATCCGGGGTCGGGGCGGCGTCGAGGGTGTGCGGAGAGCGACGGGAGAGCGCGCGGCAGCCGACGGGCGACGGCGGCGGCGACATCGGAGGAGTTGGATTTGGGGGAAGTGGCCGTGGGGAAGAACGAACCGCGCGGTTAAGTCAGAAGTAGCAGTAGCGCGTTCCAGGAAGTGTGCTACTGCTAAGCTAGCTACAGCGCGTTCCTCGATACGTGCTACTGCTATTCCTTTCTCTTTTTTCCCCTTTTTCATTTATTTTTCTTTACATTTTATTTTTTTTCCTTTCACCTTTTTTTATTTCTTTCATTTTTATTTACTTTTTTATTTGCTTTCCATTTAATTTTATTTCCTTTAGCAGTAGCGCATTCTATCGTAAACGCGCCGCTACAAAGCAAGTAGCGGTAGCGCGGTTCTATGTAGATCGCTACTACTATGTGTACCCTACCCTATCGGCTAAGCCGTGGGAATTTTAGTAGTAGCGCTTTTATCTTCAGGCACGCTACTGCTAAAACTGTATCTGTAGCGCCGTTTACACCAGCGTTCTTTTTTAACACGCACTACTGCTAAAGTTTTGTGTATAAGGTTTTTCCTAGTAGTGACAGTATGCCAATTTAATTTTAAATATTTATGTATGCTACAAACAACGTGATTTCTGGTACCAACTATAGGGCACCATGTTTTTGCAATTAGCCAGAGTGCATAAGAGACATAATAGCCAGACTACTTGTTCACAACTCATAAATTCTACATTACTATTTAGTTACACCTAAACACGATAGCCATGTACTCTGAAAATCTCTTCCAAGTTACTTGTTAGACTTATACACTTCAAAACACTCTACCAAATATTTTTTGAGATATTTAAGCATACTATGACAAACTACACATATAAATGCGCCATAATACAGACAAATATAAACTAATTATACAATAATATAATGTGTTTTCCTTAGATTTATGGTGAACCAAAACTCAACTGGTATAATAAAACATTCTTTGTTACACATACACTTTCGTTTTAGTACAACCACATATTTTTTAATCATGAGGCCATGGGTTATCCTCCTTTTGAAAAAACATGTATTTTAATCATATATACTATGTATCGAAATATGTATGTCTTCAACATGATTAAATTATTAATTCTACTAGGTATGATTGAAATATGGCATTTAAGATAAACATTAAATCATGTATAAATAAAATATGATACGTTAAATGACATTATTAGTTAATAATGAATTAAAAAAGTTTAGTATAAATTGGTGAAACGGATAACATTTTCTTAATCACAATGGTTAGTTTTACTTTGTCATTAATTGCAACTAGTAAGCGTGCACTTGCAACACACGTGGAATTATAGAAATAAATTTTCTTTCAGTCTATGTGAAAGATAATTATTTAAATAAACAGAACAAAAATATAATAAATTATTTATATAGAAAAATCCATAAATAATAAAGATAATTCATGTCTTCGCCGCGTCGGTTTCTTTTATAGCGGTATGACATAATAGTATTTGGGTCATTTTGTGACATGGTGATATGATATTAAAAATAGATATATAAATAGTGCCAATTTGTCAAAATTGATGCCAAAAACAAATTAATTGAATTTCAATTTTCTAAAGATTGTGGTTTATAATTGAAATGAATGTTCATATCTTTGATGGGTTAACTAATGTTAAATATTCTTGAAAATGTTTTTCTCTATTCAAGTTCATATGTTTTGTTCGTAGATATTCTCTATTTTTCATATAAAGGTTGACTTCGATGACCCAGCGAGAACCTAACATAAAAGGATGGATTGATATTGAATGAATTTAAAATTAAAGAACTAAGCATAAGAATGCAAATTAGATTATCATATACTCAGGGCCGGCTCTATGTTTTTCGGGGCCCTTGGCCAAGTTGAAAAAAGGGCCCTTGACTGATCGTTAACTTCATGATCATCGTTTGAATTATGATCATCATCTTGTCCGGGTTCAGATTCTCGTCTTTGATTATCAACAGTACTCAGCAGTGGAAAAAACATTTTTATAGCACCTTTTTGTGACTCAATGAATTGATTCTCTAGTTTTTTTTGTTTCCTTTTCGCAGCACCGGAATTAGGTTTCGTCATTGTAACACCTAAATCCTAAAGCTGCAAAAAAATCAATAGATCAATACGACTAGAAAGATGATGAAACTGAAAAGATAAATACATTTACGCCAAGAAAGCAAGAAAATCAACCGTACCAAGAAAATCAAGACGGGAATCACGGAATCAAGGATTAAAGGGCCACCTGATTGCAGTAGCCAGCGGCCGGCCGACCGGGCGTCCGTGCGAGTCTTCGAGAGACAGAGAGAGCAGCAGGCGGAGGCGGACGAGCCCCCGAGGCGACCAGGACCAGACGCAGATGCCGAGATGCGATTCAATCAATCGAATCGATCGATGTAGTATGCCAGGCGTCGTGCCTTTTCCTCTCCCGTAGTTGGGCTGGGCCTGTACTGATTCATTTTTTTCCAGCCAAATAAATGTATATATAGTCTTATATGTATCTGATGAT